>NW_007731655.1:73751-81552 GCF_000696425.1 Galeopterus variegatus
AATTGTTATTGAAACGCAATTTCAAGTTCCAATTTCATGATGACATGTTGATCTAGATACATTTCTTCTTTCCTAAATACTATTTTAATCGCCAACCAAAGATTGTATGTAAAAAAAAAAAAAAAAAAGTAATTGTTATTGAAACGCAATTTCAAGTTCCAATTTCATGATGACATGTTGATCTAGATACACTTCTTCTTTCCTAAATACTATTTTAATCGCCAACCAAAGATTGTATGTAAAAAAAAAAAAGAAAGAAAGAAAATGAGAGAAAGAAAGACATTATACAGTACTGTCAATGGACAAAAAAATTGAAAAACTTCTTGGTGACATGTGGCTATCACTCATTACTGAATTCAAGCAAGGGAAAGTTTCCCTAAAGATTAGGAGTAATATTTTTCTGACAAAAAAAAAAAAAAATTCAGGGTTGAAAGACAAAGTGGCAGGGAGGGGAAATTACAGTATAACTTCCAGAACTGTCTCATTCCTAGACAAATAAAGCAATTAACTATAGCATTTACACCATGCTTAGATTTGACCTGATCACTAAGAAAAGTGGTAGTTTTACCAAAGCAAACTTTGATCGTTGATGTTAGAAGAGAGAGAAAAGTTAAATGATTCTCCAGCTAACTTTCAGCCCCAATACACACACAGAATAAAATGACTCAGAATAGCAATAAAATCCCCAGAAACTTTAATTTCTACAGTAAATCTTTCCCTAACATCTTACCACCGGCAACTAAAATTCAAGCCAGAGATGAATGCTCCTAACATTCCACCATCAAAAGTTTAAATTTGGTTGGCATAGAAGGAAGATGCTGGGGAGTAAGCCAAACAACTTCACCGACTGCACCGCAGTTGGGGAAAGAGTGGATTCTCAAAGCATTAGTGTCTAGCTTTTCCCTAATAAGGAAAATGAAAGCAAACACAAACAAAACAAACAAAAAATAAAGTGTTGATATGGCCAAAATATACGCCTGTAGCAATGCAAATTGTGTAGTGGAGAGAGGAAGGTAAGCGTACTTACCTGTTGACAAGGCTGCATGGACTCCTGGCTCAGAGATCTTTTTTTTTTTTTTTGTCTTGGCTCAGTGCTTTATTGATAAGTCTAACACCAGTTGCAATGTATAGATCTATGCCATCCATTCTAAAAATTGGCATTATTGTCAGATAATGTGGCACTGGAGGACACTCAATATCCTGAAAAGAAGCTCAAAGAGACTTTAAGTGCCATTTCCTTAATGAAACAGAGTTAATAAAAGAAAGCAGAGAGAACGTTAGCATTCTCAGTGGAAATCGAAGACATAGGGCATTCATAAATCAAGAGCAACATACTATGACAAATGAATCAAAAAAGAATCAAAGAAATTCAAAAATATAAGTGCCAAAATTTTAAAACATTCGATCTAAGGAGTGAAATACGTAATGAATTCAGATATTTTTCTTTTGGTAGAGTGTGAGTCCCTCATTCTATCAAAAAACTGTCCATCCACATGTGCTCTGTTTTTTTAATCAATCTTCTCCCAAAGAAAATTAGATGATGGCAACAATAAAAGTAAAGCAGAAATTAATATTTTAAATAAGTGTAATTAATGAAAGCAAGCTGCTTTTTAAAAATATTAATAAAATGGGAAACTTCTTGCAAACATTCCCAAGAATAAAGAAATGAGAAAAAAAAATGTACCCGTGAAGACAAAGATTAAATTTTAAAGGTTAAAATGTTACAAAGGAATGAAGTATATCATTATACCAGTAAATCTATATAAATATTTTATTGGAAAATGTAAATGACAAAATTCACCTCGCAAAAGATTTAGAAAGCCTGAACAGACCAATAACAGAGGCATGACATTCTTGAGACTTTATAAAAAGTCTTAGCAAAGGTCAAGTTTTTTATTTCGCTCCAGACCATAGAAATACATGAAACCCTTGAAATACTCTATAAAGCTTTTATAACTAATATCTAATGAACAAAGAAGGCATAAAAATTATAATAGATGGGCCGGCCCGGTGGCGCACTGCTATAGTGCACCGCTTGGGAAGCGCGGTGGAACTCCCGCCAAGGGTTCAGATCCCATATGCAGACCAGCCGCTCACTGGCTGAGCGAGGGGCGGGAGCAACACCGAGGGTTGCGATCCCGTGGCCGGTCCCGGTCCGGTGCGGGCGTGACACTGAGGGTTGCGATCCGTTGCCGGTCACGAAAAAAAAAAAAAAAAGACAAAAAGGAAAAATTATAATAGATCAACATTACTTATACATATAAGTTATTTATTAATATCCTAAAGGTATTAGTTAATAAATTCTGGCAGAAATAAATGAATATTGTTTCCAGAAAAAAGTAGTGTCCATTTGTTCCAAGAAGGTAAGAAAAGTTCAAAATCAAGTAATATAGTGATGTAATCCATAGCATTACATATTAATGGAGAAAAATTATAAAAGCTAAAATAGGCATTAAATAACATTAAGCATTACTTACTAAACAGTACCTACACTTATCACTTCTGTCCTGCAAACCCTTGTATTAGTCCGTTTCTGTCGTTTATAACAAAAATACCTGAAACTGGGTAATTTGTTAAGAAACAACATTTATTGCTTTCAGTTTAAGAGGCTGGGAAGTCCAAAGTCCAGGGAACCCATCAGGTGAAGGTCTTGCTGGTGGTGACTCTACAGTGACACAGGGCATCACATGGCAAATACAGCAGGAGCAGAGAGAGAGAGAGATTAAATTCCTCACTCATTGTCCTTTTAAAGCCATCAGAACCATGCCCATGACCACCATTAAACCATCAGTGGATTAATCCACTCATAATCTTCACTATCTAATCACCTCTTCAAGGCTCCACCTTTCAATTACCGTAATAGGATTTCCCACCCTCCTAACACTGTCACAATGGGGGTTAAGTTTCTAAAACCTGGAACATAACTGCAGGACACAATTCAATTCATAGCAGCCATTGTCAGTGTACTTTCTTAAGAAATAAAATAAGTTAGATATATAAATATTGAAATGAAAGAATAAATATTATGTAAAAATTCTCTCACTGGGGGCTGGCCCGGTGGCGGTGGTGCTCCCGCTGAGGGTTCGGATCCCACAAACAGACCAGTTCCCGCTCACTGGCTGAGCGAGGTGCAGGCTCAACACCGAGGGTTGCGATCCTGTTGCCGGTCCCGGTCCGGTGTGGGCGCAACACTGAGGGTTGCGATCCATTGCCGGACATGAAAAAAGACAAAAAGGAAAAAAAAAAAATTCTCTCACTGGAAAGCCAAAAAATACTCAGTTAAAAATTTTAGAATAAAACAGTTTTACATATCCAGATTTTTAAAAAATACACAAAAATCAATAGCACTTAATTAAACTAAAAATAATCAATTATATCACATTTAAAATATTCTTTAAATTCTATATAATATCTAAGGTTAGATCTCACATGAAATACACAGTTCCAAGGAAAAAGGCAAAAAAATAAATAAATAAAGTATAAATTTAAAAGCACAAAAGAAGAATGAATGAATGGAAGGATACATCCTGTACAATGGAAAGACAAAATATTTCAAAAAATACCATTTACCAAAATATTTTAAGAAACTTAGCATAAATTCAATCAAAATTGCTGTTTTATATTTTTGAAATATATTTATGTTTCTCGTTCTAGAGTTGGCATCCAATAGTAAATCATTGACATAAGCAATAAAACACTCATTAAAAACAGTCATTTGAAAACCTACATCAAATTATAGCATGCCCCTCTTACAACACTCCCATGGCTGCTTTTTGCTTAAACCCAAATTCTTTACCATAGTAAACAAGATTATATCTCCCATCCCCACCTCATCTCAGTGTCCCTCACACCAACAGAGCTACAGTCTCCTCCCCTGCTGTGGTTGACAGAATAATGGGCCCCAGAAAGGTTCATGTCATCCCTGAAACTTGTGAATATGTTTAGTTACATGACAAAGAAGAAGGTTGCATATGGAATTAAGGCTGCTAATCAGCTGACCTATTCCAAGAGCACCCTGACTAAATCAGTCTTGTGACACTCCATCTTATTTCTCTTATAAAACTTAGCACAATTTGTAACTATATTTTCTCTGTTTGCTTGTTATGGTCTGTCTTCTTCACTAAATTTCATATAAGCAAGGTCCTTATCTTTCTTGTTCCATACTGTATACCCTAATCCTCACACATTGCCTAAGATATACCAAGAACTGAGTAAATAAGTGAATATACTATGAAGTCACAATAATAAAATTATATAATAATGCCTCATAAGAATGAGTACAGGTCAATAGAAAAGATAACAGAGAGCTTACCAGCAGGAGCAAAAACTTATGAAACTCTAGTATTTTGCTTTAAATCTATGAGTAAAAATTGGACTAGCTAATACATGTTTTGTGCATAGATATTAGAGTATTTTTTAAAGTATTACACACCCTCTTGCTATGCTCAAAAATAAAATTTAAATTGAAAAGTATAAGAACTAAAAGAATATTTTTATAACTTTAAGCATGAAAAAGACCTTTCTAAAAATGACATAAAACTCAGAAATCACAAAGAGAAAAAAATTGATAAATTTGAGAACCTAATAATTTAAATGTACTATAGCAAATAACCACATAAAACAGATTGCAAAACAACATAGCAAGTTGAAAAACAATAGAAGAATTTTTTGCAATCCATTTTACAGACAATTGATTACTATGTAAAATATCAAATAATAGGGCCGAGCCCGTGGCGCACTCGGGAGGGTGCAGCACTGGGAGCGCGGTGGCGCTCCTGCCACGGGTTTGGTTCCTATATAGGGATGACCGGTGCGCTCACAGTGCTCACTGGCTGAGCACAGCACGGCCGGTCTCAAAAAGGACAAAATATATATCAAATAATAAAAAATTATATATTTATATAATTTATTATTTGATATATATAATTATATAATTATATATATCAAATAATAAAAAAAATCAATGAAATTAATTTAAAAATATTAACAGTCCTATCTTTGAAAATGGAAAATAGGAACAAATACTTCAAAATTTTACAATAAGTAATAAAAGATATGCAAAAATTAATTCACAGAATTGACCAAGAAGCTAATAATAAGATGATGAATCTTTAATAATAATCAAATAAATACAAATCAGAACAATGAGACTTTTTTGTGCATCAGATTGGCAAAAATCAAAATACTTAAAACCAAGTTGAATCTGGAAAGGACCAGGCAATATCAACCATTTAAAGAGGGTCAATTAACGGTTCCCGCTCACTGGCTGAGCGAGGCGCGGGGGCAACACCAAGGGTTGCGATCCCATTGCCTGTCCTGGTCCGGTACGGGGGTGACACTGAGGGTTGCGATCCGTTGCCGGACACAGAAAAAGACAAAAAAATAAAAATAAAAAATAAAATAAAATAAATAAAGAGGGTCAATTAATACAACATATTTTGCAATACCTGTCATGCCTTCCCTTTGAACTAACAATTCCAGTTTTAGTGATTACATATAAATTTACTCAAAGTTATATAGATAGACTAATCGTCATGGTAGCATTTGTAATTACAAGAAGGAAAGAACAAAGGGCAGGAGGGAAAAAGGAAGAGAGGAAAAGAGAGAAAAAAAGAAAAAGAAGAAAGCTTAAGAGGCTAGTTACATAGCAGTAAATATAGAAAACTTCCCTAGGTGTATGTGTATGCAAATGATGTATAGAATCTCAGAGAATATATACCAGACTTTTATCCATGCTTATCTCTGGAGAGTTAGTAAGGAAATCAAGAAGCCTTGACTAAACACTGCTTTTATGTGTTATTTTGTATTCTGGCCATGTAATAATTTACTATAATTTCACTTTTCACTGTGTGACAGAGATGCAAAGATTACTAGAGCCCAAATATTGAGAGCAATGAGAAGCCCAAAGGGACTGCACTGAGATAACTCCTTCAAGAAGGAAGAAACAAGGCACAGCCCGGAGTTGGTATTTCCTTCAGCTTTTATTGTAAAGACAGGGAAGTACAAGAGAAAGAACAACTTAACCATTTATCAAAGGAATGAAAAGAAATTGGCTATGGGGCATTCTCTGGAGAACATCTTGAGAAACAAAGGAAAGAGATTAAAGCTGGATAAGAAATGACCTTAATGTTCTCATCTAATCTAGCAGAAACTATTTGCTGTTTTCAGCACTTACATTCTGCATAAGTGCATTTAGGACTTTTGCCCTTTGTGCACTCCCTGCTCTTTGTCAAGCCTATGAGCTCCCACACTATAAAACATGTTTACTATGCCATCTCTGAGTAGCAGAAATTAGTAATTGATAATTATCAGATTCAAGAAGGTAAGAACAGTCTAAGACTTCTGAAAGTGATAAAGGAGAATGATTACCAAAGCTTCTTAGGATGTTCTAGGGCCAACAATACTCCCACAGAATATAGCTCAAGATGGCAGAATAGATGGTCCCCAGTGTCAATCTCTCCTACAATCAACCAATTTGCAAATATTAAAAAGCAACAACTGCCAAGCTGGGACCACTAGAGCTCAGGGGAAGAGGAGAGAGACCTACAGAGTTCATGAAGGCAGAAGAAGCCAACTGCTCTGATTGGTTCAAGCCCGAACCACTTCAAGGCTGGCCCTCAGAAGCAAACAGAGCAAGAGCTGGAAAAACCACAGATGTGCCTTTCCTATGAAGTTGCTTGGATGTGGCAGGGAAGAAGAGGGTCTTGGTGGCCCACAGGCCAGTAAGACCACTAACAGGGCTCCCATGGACCCACATAGGAGTGAGGGGCCACAGACAATAGAAAAAAGGAGCCACTCAGAGGCCAGTGAGTCATCACAAGGGACCAGCACATGGCTTGCCCCATGGGAAGTGTTTGGAGTGCAGGGGAGGGGGAAACTGGCCCAGTGGCAGAATGTTGGGAAACAGCATGGACAGCTGATCTGCCCCCAGTCAGCACAGGTCCACTCAGTGGAGACTGGTCAGGAATATAGAACTGCAGAGGGTCCAGTCTGCTGAAAAGACTCAGGTCCAGACCAGCATTTCCACACAACCCAGGTGTACTAGACTTCACAAGACCCAGAAATGCTTACAAGGTCAACAATTAAAATCTGAGCTGCACAAAAAGCCTACCCCAGAGAATCAGCAGCAAAGCAGTGATTTAGCTCAAACACACAGCTCAAGAGCTGGTCCCCCCAAGAAGTTCTCCCATTTTAGAAGTAACTGAAGAACAACAAATTAGCTCCAGTGCAGAGTTTAAATGGTGGGGGCAGCAAATAATCCAACATAGAACTGAAAGAAAATACAAAACACCCACAGATGAGAAACAAAGTTCTGATATTAACCAGTAAAGTTCTAATACTACCAAAGAACACATAAAACCTGGAAGAACTGGAAGCCACCCAGGCTCCCAAGCCAGGGTGAGAGGAGGGCTGAGGGCCTCAGCCATGCCCTCCGACATACTCATTCAGCCCAACAGTGACCACTGAGCTGCCACCAGAAGCACCCAGGGCCCCGAGCAGGAGTGGTGGGGGCCAAAGGCCTCAGCCACACAATGCCAACATCTGCACCCAGCCCAGCAACAACCACCAAGCTGCCGCTGGAAGCACTCGGGGCACCCCTGCTGGAATGAGGAGGGTACCATGGGCCTCATCCACACCCTCCCCCTTCCTCCTTCTCCCACCCTATGCTCCTCAATTTTCCCCTCTCCCCCTTCCCCTCAACTGCTCCACAACAACATCTTAGAATGTAAAAAATAATAATAATTTTTTTAAAAGGAAAAAATAAATAAGTAATGCCTCTTAATCTAAAAAAAAAAAAAAA
>NW_007731655.1:81795-89420 GCF_000696425.1 Galeopterus variegatus
AAAAAATGCTTTTCAATTTGGTATCTAGTATTTATGAAATTAAGGAGAAATTAGAGGAAATAACTTTAACTTATTATATCTCATGCTTTCTATTTTCCTATTTTGCACATTACTTTTTTTCTCCACTGTAGTGCCCAAAATGTTTTGGGAGTCGGGCAGGGAGTCAGAGTACTAGACTCACTTTTTTTTTTCTTTTTTTCTTTTTTTCTTTCTTTTTTTTTTTTTTTTTTTTTGACCGGTAAGGGGATCGCAACCCTTGGCTTGGTGTTGCCCACACCGCGCTCTGCCAGTGAGCGCACTGGCCATCCCTATATAGGATCTGAACCTGTAGGCGGAGCGCCGCTGTGCTCCCAGCACCGCACTCTCCCAAGTGAGCCACTGGGCCGGCCCCTAGACTCACTTTTTGCAAGGAGCCAACTCTATTATGTCAAAAGCAAACAAAATAAATAAAAGCTTCACAAGAAAGTTACGAGGTATTTTTCACGTACAGATGGTGCAATGGAAGCAGATTGAGCAAGTCCTCTCTGGTATTTAAGACGTCCTGAGACCCAGTTGACAGTCATGTGTGTTCAGTCTAGAAGCACAGAGAAGTAATACCCATGGAACCAGTCTTATGCCAGTAGGAGACAAACCTAGCAGCTAAATTATCTCCCTACCTCTTCCCAGAAGGATTGTCATGAGACCAATATATCATGCAGCCTCTTTAAAAATAGTTCTGCCAAATTAAGCAACCATTGTCCTCAATGTAAGTGACGGCTAGCTCAGTAATACACCCCCTCATATTTACTTTCTTTACTTCCTGTCTCACTTCCCCTTTCCCTCTCTCCTGCCTGTCAGAGACTGCCCTCCCCTAAAAACTTTTAACACATAAACATTTGCCTAACACTGCTTTCTAGGAAATCATGTCCTTCCAAGTAAATATATATGTCCACATAGATTTTCTCTATATAAGATATAAAACTTGAACTTTCAAAAATTAAACTAAGATTTCAAAAACATGTAGAAAATTTCATGTCTTGATTATTGAAATTTAGAAGTTCTATGTCTTGATTATTGAAATTTAACTATGTGTCCTTAGACAAGTCAATTAATTTCTCTGAAATTCAATTTCCTACTTTTTAAAGTTCATTTTCTCCTTAATATGCATTAATTTCACTTATGCTATATCTTACTAAATACTAGTGATAAAAAGATAAATAATACTAGTCAAGAAACTCAGTATTCTAGACAGACAACTATACTGGAAATTATGATAAAATGTGCTAAATGCTGGGTTCTAGAGAAACAGCATCTAATTCATCCTTAGTGCTTTAAGAAGGCTTAAAGTCTTTCCTTGATTAATCAGTGTCTGTGAGCATTCTTAAAGGATATGTAATATTTAGCTAAGAAACCATGTTAGGAAGTACATTCTAGGCAGAGAATAGCATGAGGGGGAAAGCCCCTTAAAGAAATCTATTTACAAAATACACAGCAGATTACCAGAGGTAAAAAATCACAGAGCCAGAGATGAGTAATGAAGGGAGAAAAGTAGACAAGGGTGTAATTGCACCTTTAAGAGTTTGAACTCTGCTGAAAGTGAAGGGAGGCAATGAAGAATACTGAGCAGAAGAATGAAATGATTACATTAACTGTTCTCAATAATCTTTTCTACCTCAAATTCTGTGATTCTATAACCCTGTATTTATTAATAAAATACAGGTTAGAAGTGGCATTTTGTTGACATTCTATAGATTCTATGGTAGTATGTTAGTAACAATGCATTAAATAAAAATTATTAGTCATTTGATAATGTAAGATCAATCCCATAAGCATGATTTCATCAGACCACATCTGGAATGCTGTTTTTATTCTTAGGCAATATATTTTAAGAAAATGTTGTTAACTGAAAATATCCAAAAAGTGTCCAAGATTATAAAGAATTTAAAAAGCTGTCTCTAGGGAGGAAAAAACTTTCTGTCTTCAAATTTTAAATAGCTGTCATGTGAAAAAAAGAAAAAGAGCTAAGCTAGGTAGCTGTAAATTTAAGATATATGTCTATAATCTGTGAGCAAGTTAGAGGAAGCAAAATTCCAGCATGATATAAAAAAACTACATGTGACAAAATTTAAGTTTTTCAAGAAGGGATAAGTTACTTTTGGCCATACAACTTCAAATAGAGGTTAAAAACAACCTCTTTTTCAAAAACTGTTGCTTTTCTCTGGACACAGAAAATAACTCACCCTCTTGCCATTGTTTTAAAAAAAAAAAACTAGAAAACTGGACAAAAATATATGAAAGAGTTAAGTTTAAGCATTGGACAATGAACAGTACAAGACTGTGGCCTCTGAGAGAAAAGAAATAAGGTGAGAGGTTGATCACCTCAGATATCCACCTGGCACATTTTCCAGACCAAGGTGTAGGGAGAAAAAAATCCAGGCACAGCACAATGGTCTGTGAAGTCAGAGATGAAGTTTGGAGAGGCTGAAATACCTGGACTTTTCAAGGCAGAACATGGAGGGGGTGGGGAAGGTGCTATACAGAAAAGGAGCTCCAGAAATATTGGTAGGAGTTCCCTTTAAAAAGTTGCTGAATACTAAAATATACATGCATAGAGTGATACTTTATAAGCCAAAGAATTATAAAACTGAATAATTTCCAGAACTCACATCAGGTTGAGGGATGTTTGAATTCCAACTAGGCAGATAGAAACACTTTGCTGAACACCCTGAGCATTGTGTAGAAAATTACAGAAAGGTCACAGCATAATTGTAGAGATACACCTGCCCTATATTAAAACTTGTTTAAGGCTAAAGGCTAATAAAGTTTATAAACAAGGTTCAAAAGGATCAAGCTTACACATAATAACTTAATTGTCTGCCAAAACAAAATTCAACCCTCTTTAAAAGAAAAATATAAAATTCCGATGCTCAACAACATAATACTTACAATACCCAGTTTCCAATATAAAGTACTATACATGAAGAAGTAGGAAAATGTGATACTTAAACATAAGAAAAATCAGTAAATAGAAATTGACCCAGAAATGGTATGGAAGATAAAATTAGTTACTTAACAAACACTTTTAAGTAAAAGACCCCAAATAGCCAAAGCAATCTTCAGCAAAAAAAGTAAAGCCAGAGACATTATACTTCTTGACTTCAAACTATATTATGAATCTATAGTAACCCAAACAGCATGGTACTGGCATAAAAACAGACACATGGGGCCGAGTGCGTGGTGCAATCGGGAGAGTGCGGCTCTGGGAGCGCAGCAGCACTCCTGCTGTGGGTTCGGATCCTAGATAGGGATGGCCGTTCACTGTGCACTCACTGGCTGAGCGCGGTGCGACCGGTCTCAAAAAAAAAAAAAACAAAAATGGCCCCATCAACATGCCCCAACCCTGTGCTCTTCTTACAATGGGCACAGACTCTCCTGCATCAAGAGGTGTGGTCCCTGTTCCTTCCCTTTTCCCTGTGACTACAGTGGACATAATGCTATGTTACTTCTAAGGATAAGTCCTCAGAGCAATACAAGTTTTGATGGCCCTCTTGGCATCCTTGTCCTCGGAATTCCATCAAAAAAAAAAAAAAAAGAAAAAAAAAAAAAAAAAAAAACAGACACATGGACCAATGGAACAGAATAGAGAACCCAGAAACCAACCCAAGTATTTACAGCCAATTGATCTTCAATAAGGGCACTGGGAACATAAAATGGGGGAAGGAGAGCCTCTTCAATAAATGGTGCTGGAAAAACTGGATGTCCATAAGTAGAAGAGTGAAACTTGATCTGTACCTATTGCCATATACCAAAATCAACTCAAAATGGATTAAAGACTTAACTATAAGACCTGAAACTTTAACATGCCTAGAAGAAAACAAAAGAGAAACACTTCAGGATGTAGAACTGTGCAAAGACTTTATGAATAAGACCCCAAAAGCATAGACGACAAAAGAAAAAATAAGCAAATGAGATTATATCAAACTAAAAAGCTTCTGCACATTAAAGGAAACAATCAACAGAGTAAAAAGACAACCTACAGAATGGGAGAAAATATTTACAAACTAAGCATTGATGAGGGTTTAACATCTAGAATATACAAAGACTCAAACTATGCTACAGTTAGAAAAATCCAATTAAAAATGGGCAAAGGAGCTTAACAGACATTTCTCAAAGGGGGACATACAAATGGCCAACAGGCATATGAAAAAATACTCAACACTAATCATCAGGGAATTGCAAATCAAAACCAGTTAGACTGGCTATTATAAAGACAGAGAATGGCAAATGCTGGCAAGGAGGCAGAGAAAGGAGACCCCTTCTGCACAGTTGGTGTGACTGTAAATTAATACAGCCATTGTGGAGAACAGTATGGAAGTTCCTCAAACAACTATGGGTAGAACTACCATATGATGCAGCAAAATCAATACTAAGTATATATCCAGAGGAATGTAAATCATCATGTCGAAGGCATACCTGCACTCCCATGTTTATCACAGCTCTATTTACAATAGCCAGGCTATGGAACCAACCTAAATGTCCATTGATCGATGACTGGATAAGAAAAATGTGCTGTATATACTCAATGCAATACTACTCAGCCATGGAATAGAATGAAACCCTGCAATTCTCAGCAACATGGATGAGCTTGGAAAAAATTATGCTAAGTGAAACAACACAGATGCAGAAAGAGAAATACCACATGTCCTCACTCATAAGTGAGAGCCGAGTCCGTAAAAAAACAATAAAGAGTGAGAAAAATCATGATCACAATAATAAGTTGAACATTTAGAAGGAGAAAAAAGAACTGTGGTGACTAGAGGTGGAAGAGGGGAGGGGAGGAGGAAGGTAAGGGAGTTAATGAGAAATTCCTTAACAGACACAAAGAACAATTATGTATTTTAATGATGAATAAGTTAACTATCCTGATCGAACCGTCACATATTGTACACCATTGTTGGAAGTCAGCTTTGTACCCCATATACATGTATAATAAACTATGTTTTTGAAAAATTTAAAAACTTTTATAAATTTATTGAAGGATTTAAAGGAAAACATGAATATAATGAGGAGAAATGGAAAATATAAAATAAAACAAATCAAAATTTGGAAGCTGAAAATATAATACCTAAAATGGGAGATATAAGAATGAGCTTAACAGCAGACTTGGACTGAACATTGCAGAAGAAAAATATAAATTAACTGAAGACATAGCAATAGAACCTTCAAAATTGAAGCAAAGAGAGAAAAAAAATTAAAATTTATACTAGCCTCAAAGATTTGGTGGAAAAGTTAAAGTTATTCAATGCATATAATATTGGAATCCCAGAAGGAAAAGATGGAGAGAACAAAAGAAAAAATTTTTTTAAATCACCAAAACTTTTCTAAAATGGTTGAAAAATATAAAACCGCATATTCATTAAGCTCAATTAACTCCAAGCATAATAAACACAAATAAAACACAGCAAAGGTCATCAAATCAAATTTCTGAATACCAGTGATAAGCAGAAAAATCTTAAAATAAGCCAGTTGGAAAAGGTTACAATACATTGAGGAGAAGAAAGACCAGAGTTTTCTTCAGTAGTAGCACAAACCAGAAGAAAATGAAACCTTGTTTGTAAAGCACTAAAAGAATTTTAAAAAGCCAGTGAACCTAAAGTTCTATGTCTAATAAAAATATCCTTCAAAAATGGGGACAGAATAAATGTTTTTCAGACAAAATGTAGTTGTGAGAATTTATTACAACCTGCACAGCACTAGAAAAAATGTTAAATGAAATTTTGTAGGCAGAAGGAAAATGATACAAGATGAAAACTCCAATATGTAAAATAAAATGAAGGTTGCCACAAAAATTAAATGAATCAGAACATGTAAAGAATTCTTTTAAAAATTATTTCAAGAGTTTAAGATGGCGACGGGTCTGGAGCAGACATGCCAGAAGACAGCGCGAGCCTGAGAAGTGTGCGCTGTGCTGCCAGAGTACTCTTTGCATTTCCAAGAGCAACAAAAGAGTCAAGATGGCGACGGGTCTGCAGCGGGGGTGCCAGAAGACAGCGTGAGCCTGAGAGGTGTGCGCTGTGCTGCCAGAGTGCTATTTGCATTTCCAAGAGCAATAAAAAAAGAATAAGTCTTTGATCAACTAATCTACAACTATAAAAAAACAACTACAGATTTGAGGTTTTAGGTCCGACACAAAAGAAGATTCCTGAGAGTGCCCAAGCCGCGATGCGGGACCCAGTGAGCAGCCCGAGGCAAAAAAGGCCAAGAAAGACACAGAATCAGAGAGTAAGGTGCTGGTCCGGCCCAGCTCTGTGAGCTCAGTGAGTGACCCCCAGCCCAGCCCCGCTTGCGGGGCAGACGCCCACCTGGCTCCTGCCTACCACACCAGGCTAGGCACTGGCATTAGCACTGCCTCCATTTTCTCGGGTGGGGGCGGAGCCGGCCGGCTCAGATCGGCCAGGCCTGCCCTCTTTGCTTGGTACGGCTCCTCACTGAGCCGAGCTACTTGCGTGCCTCGGCGCGGGGCCCCCCGGGGCCTTCGGACCAGCCTATACTCCCACTCCCCCCACGGATCTCTGGCAGGGCTGGTGGTGGGGGGAGCCCCCAGCCAGCGTCAGGAGGGCAGGGAGGAGGAGCCCGCCCAGATTGTCACTCCACCACACCCTGGGCTCTGGCCCCAGGTAAACTTCCTGTTTCCGGGAGGCAGATACCATCTCTATGGCCATCAGTTTGGAAGAACCCCAAACTGATTTCTGGTTGGGAGAGGTAAGGCCAGAGCGCTCTTGAGCTCGCTTGAACCTGTCGGAGAGCTGACTCCCAGTGGGTGCCCGGGTCGGCACATGCTGGGGGGATACAAGGAGGAACTGTGTGCTGTGGGATCCTCCCCCAAGGAACTCACACCCTGGTGTCAGAGATAACTCAACTACACAGATGGCAACAGTACTGGGCGGAATGTGAGAGGCCCAGAGGAGGCCTTATCCAGGGCCACAAAAGCATTCAGAGCATCCCTACCAGAAACCTGAAAGTCTTCCTGGGCAGGGCGGGGCAGAGCACAGGCTTGAAGTCCCAGCTGATAGACGAGGACTGCAGAAGACACACCCGAGCCCTGTACTGAGTGCACAGAGTGGAGAGGGGTCTGGAAAAGGAGATGGAGACTCGGCAAAAAAAAAAAATACACACCCTGTGGCCCCCCCCTGCAAGGTTCAACAGCCCCACCTAGTGCTCACAGAGTGGGGAAACGCCTGGATAACGAGGTGGAAACTCGGCAGAACACACATACCCTGTGGGGCCAGCAGGGCAGGATCCAGGAGCTTAGTAGAGTCCAAGCTGACCAGAGAGGAGGCTTCCAGGAGAGGCCCAAGACCCAAGTGAAACTCCCTGCTAAAATGAATAAACATCCAAAAAAAGATACCAGAAATGCAAAAAACCAAGAAAGTACACCACCAAAAGTTAATAAATCTCAAACTCTAGATCCTATAGAACAAGAAGCCCTTGAAATGAATGACAAGGAATTTCAAATGGTAATCCTGAAGAAACTGAATGAGATACAAGAAAACTCAGCTAGACAGCATGAGGAAACCAGGAAAAGTATACAGGACCTGAAAGAGGAAATGTACAAGAAAATCACTGTCCTAAAAAAAAATGTAGCA
>NW_007731655.1:94076-96259 GCF_000696425.1 Galeopterus variegatus
GGTGGGAGGGGGGAGAGGGAGGAGGGAGGGAGGTGTCGGTGATGGGCCATAATAACCAACTGCATTTTATATTGACAAAATAAAAATTTTAAAAAAAAATTATTTCAAGATAATTGTTTAAAGTGGAAAAATAACAAAATATTTTGGAGTTTATAATGTAGGTAGAAGTGAAATATATGATAATATTTCATTAAGGCCAGGAGGAGGCAAAAGTGAAAGAATGCTGTTAAAAGCTTCATACATGATACATGTTGTGCTATAACATTATATGAATATATCTGTGGTAATTTCAAGATGTAAATTACAAGTGCTACAGCAACCACTGAAAAATTGTAATTAATAAACCAATATAGAGAATAAAGAAAATGTTTTTTAAAAATCTTACAAAAGAAGAAGAAACAAAGAACAGATGAGGCAAATACAAATCAAATACCAAAATGATAGACTTAAACTCAGCTATACAGATAATCACGATAAATATAAAAGACTGAAAGTCAGATTTTTCAGAATGAATTAAAAGCAGTTCGCTCCTGTATGCTATATTAAGCATAGAAGTGCTATCTGTATGTCACTTTAATATAAAGTGACCAAAAGGTTAAATGCCAAGGGATTAAAAAAAAACTTATAACATGCACTCACCAATTATAAGAAAGCTGGGATATCTACAGTAATATCCAGGAAAGTAGCCTTCACAAGAAGAAATATTACTGGAGGACAAAAGGGGCACCCACAATAAAAAAGTTCAGTTCATCAAGAAGACACAACAATCCTAAATGTGTATGTATTTAATAACAGAGCTGCAAAACTAATAAAGCAAAACAGACAAAAACGAGAGGAAAAATGGACACATTCAAATTATATGTCGATATTTCAATATTCTTCTTCCAGTAATTATAAACAGATATAAAATCAGTTAGAATGTAGAATATTTGAACACAATAGACACACTTGGCATAATTTATATTTTTAAAACACTGCATTCCAAAATGCAAGGTGGAGTCTGTTCAAATGCATATAAAACACCACCAAGCTATACCATATTTCACATTATAAAACAATTCTCAATAAATTTTAAAGTATTGAAATTTTGCAGAATATGTTCTTTGACTACAGTAAAATTAAATTAGAAATAAAACGCAATATAGGGGGGAAAGCAATGTCTGGAAAAATTGCCAAATATTAGGAAGTTAGTCAGCACACTTCTAAATGCTCCATGCTGGCTGAAGAGTTAACTGAGTTGGTTAGAGCATGGTGCTGATAATACCAAGGTCCAGGGTGTATCAATCTGTGTACCAGACAGCTGCAAAATAAGTAAATATACTCCATTAGATAAAGAAGAGAACACAAATAGGTTTAACTGAAAAATAATAAAAATACAACGTTGAGGATGGTGATAAAAAAATAGTGAGTAGAGAAAAAGCTGTAGCTATACATGCTTATATTTAAAAAGGTCTAAAATTAATGATCTAAGTTTCCATTTCCAGAAGTGAGCAAGCAAGTGAAACCCAAAGTATATAAAAGGAAAGATATAATAAAAAGCTTAGCAGAAATCTATAACAGAGAAATATTATAAGAGAATAAATCAAAAATCTAGAAGTCAGTACTTTGAAAATTTTGATAAAATTGGTAAATTTCTATCTATAATGGTCAAGGAAAAAGGGAGAAGACGCAAATTAACAATTTTAAGTATGAAAAATAGATCCTATAAATATTAAAAAATTATAAGGGGATAGTATAATCAACATTTTCCCAATTAATTCAAAGTCTTAAGTAAAATAAACAAAAGTCTGAAAATTACAAAAATTTACAGAAGAGGAATGAGAAAACTTGAATAGGCCTATAATCATTAAAGAAATTCAGTGTTAATATAGAACCTGCCCACCAAGAAAAGTACACATAAGATAGCTTGACTGGTGAAATCTATCCAACATTTCTGGAAGAAATAATGCAAAATTACACAAATCCTTTTGTAAAATTTTAAAAGATGGTACACTTTTTAGCTCATTTTATTAGGCCAATATTAACCTGGATGATAAACAAGAGGAAAACTACAAGAAAACTACAAACAAATATTCTTCATGAATATTGTATTCATTTTTCTTGTTGCTGAAACAAATTTTCTTTCTTGGTGCCCTGATAATTGAGTATCCATTTTCTTGCCTTTTCCTGACCCTAGAAGCCTC
>NW_007731655.1:96654-124850 GCF_000696425.1 Galeopterus variegatus
ATTAAAAAATTATAAGGGGATAGTATAATCAACATTTTCCCAATTAATTCAAAGTCTTAAGTAAAATAAACAAAAGTCTGAAAATTACAAAAATTTACAGAAGAGGAATGAGAAAACTTGAATAGGCCTATAATCATTAAAGAAATTCAGTGTTAATATAGAACCTGCCCACCAAGAAAAGTACACATAAGATAGCTTGACTGGTGAAATCTATCCAACATTTCTGGAAGAAATAATGCAAAATTACACAAATCCTTTTGTAAAATTTTAAAAGATGGTACACTTTTTAGCTCATTTTATTAGGCCAATATTAACCTGGATGATAAACAAGAGGAAAACTACAAGAAAACTACAAACAAATATTCTTCATGAATATTGTATTCATTTTTCTTGTTGCTGAAACAAATTTTCACAAACTTAGCAGCTTAAACAACAAAAATTTATCATCTGACAGCTCTGTCATTCAAAAGTCTGACACACTGGGCTAAAAACAAGTTTTGGCAGGGCTGGATTTCTTTCTTGGTGCCCTGATAATTGAGTATCCATTTTCTTGCCTTTTCCTGACCCTAGAAGCCTCCTGCATTCATTGGCTTGTATCTCCTTTCTTCTACCTCCAAAGTCAGCAAGATTACATGACCTTTCTTCTACTATCACATCTCTCTGACCACAGCTAGGAAAGTTTTTCTGCTTTTAAAGACTTATTGACCAGATAATTCAGAATAATCTCCCATCTCAGGGCTCTTGATCTGAATCACATCTGCAAAGTTCCTTTTGCCATGTGATATAACATATTCACAGGTTTACGGATTAGATGTGGATATAGTTGGGGAGCCATTATTCTGCCTACCACAAACATGAACGTCATATTTCTAATAAAATATTAAGAAATTATGTATAATAAATCATGAAAATGCAACTTGAAAAAGTGGAGTTTGTTTATCCTAGGAATTCAGGGTTAATAAGTAGTTAATTCCATTAACATAAAAAGGGTATTTTATATGATCATCTCAATAGATACAGAAAAAACATTTCAAAAAATTTTAAATCTACTTGAAGTTCAAAAAAATTACTCCAAACTATTGATTAAAGAGAATGTCCTCAACTTAAATTAGGCTAGCTACAAAAATCATACAACAACATAGTACCTAATGATGAAAAAGTAAAAGCTTTTTCTCTGAGAACAGAAACAAGGCAAAGTCTTGTTTTCACCACTTTTATTCAGGGTTGTACCACCAGTGCAATGAGACAACAAAAAGAAATAAGGCATACAGTTTGGAAAGGCAGACATACATAAACATGCCTTTATTTGTATATAGCCTGGTCATGTACACAGAAAACCTTACAATATCTACAAAGAAGCTGCTAGAACAAATAAGTGAATTTAGCAAGTATTCAACGTACTAGGTAAATATGCAAAAAAAAATAATTGTGTTTCCATAAATTAGCAATGAACAATCAGAAAATAAAATCCAAAGAACACCAGTTACTGTAACAGTCAAAAACACAAATGATTTAGGCATAAATTTAACAAAAGTCGTACAAATTCTATGTAATGGAAACCTCAAAATATTGCTGAGAAATATTAAAGATCTAAATAAGTGGAGAGATATGTCATGCTTAAGAATTGAAAGAGCCAATATTGTTACCATGTCAATTATTTTTAGTTGAGGACAATTAATTTACCAATCAAAATCCCAGAGTATTGTGTAGTAATGTAAAAGATAGCCCTAACATCTTTATGATAAAGCGAAAAAAGTAAAACAGCCAAAATAATATTGAAAAAGAACAAATTTGGAGGATTTATACTACCTGATTGTAAGATTATACCTCTATAGCTGCAGGTATCTGGAAAGTGTAGAATTCATGTAAGACTAGCCCTACAGATCAATAGAAGAGAATAGAGTACAGATATAGACCTACACTAATATGGCCAATTTTTACCAAGTCAATTCAATGGGGAAAGAATAGTCTTTTCAATAAATTCTACCGCAACTGGGTGTTTATACTGAGAAAAGACAACTTCAACACTTATGTCATACACCTACCATACACAAAAATCAACTCGAGGTAACTCATAGACCTAGCATAAAAGCTAAAACTAAAATTTCTGGAATAAAACACAGAAGAAAATGCTTGTGGTGTTGAGTAAGGCAAAGATTGCTAGACACAAAAAGCAAGAACAAAACAATTGACAAATAACCCTTCATAAGAATTAAAACCTTCTGATATTCAAGACTCCTTTAAGAATAGAAAAAACAAGCCACAGAATGGAAAAAAGCATATAGGTATCAAAGGTAGAGTCCAGAATATTTTTAAAACTCCCACAATTTAATAAGACAAATAACCCTATTGAGAATAAGCAAACAGTTTGAAAAGACACTTTGAAAAATGAATATTAAAATAGCGTATCAAAGGTAGAGTCCAGAATATTTTTAAAACTCCCACAATTTAATAAGACAAACAACCCTATTGAGAATAAGCAAACAGTTTGAAAAGACACTTTGAAAAATGAATATTAAAATAGCCAATATGCCCATGAGAAGACACTTCATTTTATTAGTGATCAGGGAAATAAAAATGAAGACTTCAGTGCAATACCTCTACGTATACAGTAGAACGCATGATGAAAAAAGCTGACCATACTGAGAGCTGATGAGAATGTAGACCTACTGGAATTCTCCTGTATGGTCATGTCTCACTCAACAGCAGGGACACGTTCTGAGAAATGCATCATTAGGCAATTTTGTCATCCTGTGAACATCGTAGAGTACATACACAAACCGAGATGGTACAGTCTATTATATCTAGGCTATATGGGATAGTCTATGGCTCCTAGGCTACAAAATTATACAGCATACTACTATGCTGAATATTGTGGGCAATTGTAACACAATGGTAAGTATTTGTGTATCCAAATATGTCCAAAAGGTACAGTAAAAAAATACAATATAAAAGATAAAAAATGATACACCTATATACAGAGGGCACTTACGATGAATGGAGCTTGCAGGACTGGAAGTTTCCCTAGGTGAGTCAGTGAGTGAGTGGTGAGTGAACGTGAAGGCCTAGAACATTACTGTGCACTATCATAGACTTTATACACACTGTACACTTAGGCTACACTAAATTTACATTTAAAAGAAGTAATTGCACTACAATGTTATAATGGCTATGACGTCACTAACTAATAGGAATTTTTCAGCTCCATTATAATCTTATGGGACCACCATCATATATGCAGTCCGTCACAGATCAAAACGTCGTTATGCAGGGCCGGCCCGGTGGCGCACTGGATAGTGCACCGCTTGGGAAGCGCGGCAGCGCTCCCGCCCGAGGGTTCTCTACATTGTGAAAGTGTTGCTTTTGTGTCTACATTTGTCAAAATGCACCACACTATATACTTAAAATGGGGCATTTTATTGGTTGTAAATAAGTTTAATTTTAAAAAATTGTTTATTCTGCCCAAAAATTGATCTCTTAAAGTATTTTGTAGGGGATACCTAAAACAATTGGCCAATTCGACTAGTTAAGGTCTATGAATGATTCCTTCTATGTCTAAAATTTTATATATCTGTATATGCCATTTTTATTCTCTATTTGATTAAAATGCTTAAAAGAATCAACCAGCAGATATACTTACGGAAATAGCAATATATACTTATATTTCAAATTTTATAAAAAGAGAGGGTCAATAATAGTATATCAAGTTGCAATAATTAATCTAACATATTTCAAATATTAGGTAAAATTTTAAAGACCATTTCATTTACCATCATTTTGAGTGACCTTTAATCATGCTAACTAAAATTCTCTTTGCGCTTAGAGTTTTCTTTCACTTCTCAGTGAGTTTGTTTTGTTTTGTTTTTCTGTGGTTTTTTTTTTTTAATTTTTTTATTTTTTGACCATAATTCTCTGACAAATCACCTTTTAAGAACCTCATTTTGAAACATGTAGCACAAGGGGAAAATTTACAATTAAATTTCTTATATACAATGAGTTGAAATATTTTTAACAATTTTACATGGCTAATAGTTTCAAGGTAAACTCTGTTAATACTACTTGGACATATCCACAAAATGTCCCATTCTTTTTTTTTTTCATTTCTAGAATAGCGTCAAATATGGATTTTATGCTTTAAGGAGAGAAGGTATTAATAAATATTGTGTTCCCATATAGGTTAAAAACATGTCATATGATATTTTCTTATAGTTACTCCATCTATAAACCAAGAAAATGCTTTCAGGTGTGTCCAGTTTTATTATGAAATACATTTGAAAATCTCTTATAGAAAAGATGTGAGAAACATGCTATGAATGACAATATAATTATGCAGATATGTAATTGAATTAATGACACTTCGCAAAGGTAATAATGGATTTAATCTAAAGAGAGATTGCTTGTGACTTCTACTCAGCTGTAGCTGTGTATTTTAATCAATAGCTTTGATATAAATATTGCTGTCATACTTATGGAATTCCAAAGAGGCAGGAAGTGTAAGGAATAGCTAATATAATGGATGGTAGAATGGCCTGGATGTATCAAATAAAATAAACATGAAACAGATGTGAATTCCTACGCCTAGATTTTTAATTGCCTGTATAGGACAGGAGAGGAGGAATTTTGCTAAAAATATTTCATGTTTAAAAGTCTTAGTGGATTCAAATTCCAAAGGGTTTGAACAGGACAGATGAAGTGTCCTTGAATTTTATTTGACTGAATCCTAACTCTTCATTTGGTTTCCAGCAATGCTCAGTTTGAATCAACAGAGTGATAAAGCTGCCCAAAATGTAATGTTATCCTGAAGTGCATTAAGAAAACAGTGTGCTCAGAATACAAGAACTGAGAATAAGTGCAGCTCCACACGGTTCAGACAGTCCCAGGAAATGTCTGTTCTACATGAGCACCTCCCTTAAGAGGAACACTGAGAAGCTGGAATGCATCTGGAAGATAAAGGTCTACAAAGCACTACATATATATTAGAAAGACTGATGAACTGAGAATATTTAGCCTGAAAAAGAAAACATTTGGTGTGTCAGTTTGAGTCCCACAAGAAGCAGATGTCAAGGTGGGATTGGATGTAAAGAAGACTTTGGGGAAAAATGTCCATGGTGTGTACAAGGATAAAGGGGGAAGAGTCTTAAGACCGCAACACACCTCTGAGACCTGTGCAAAGAAGAAAGGAAGGATGGTACAGGAAGAACCTCAGACCACGGCACAGTTCATAAAAAGTCTTGGCCAGACCTATGGAAAGTCCCCAAGCCAAAGCTGGGTGTTAGATGAATTTTCTATAGAACTGAAATGACTTTGTTCTAGCATTGCAGCTGTGCTCAGTCATTGGGTGGAAGCAGCCCAGAGGAAGGATGTCCTGGCAGCTGTGCCTCGGTGGGTTCAGAGGTGCGGTCATTGGAGGCTGTCAGTAAGGTACATCCCCCAGGAGGTCTTTTGAAGGCACAACTCCATGGTTACCACACCTGGGGAGGCATCAGCACCACACTCTCCCGAGAGAGCCACAGGCCGGCCCATACCTGGGGAGGCATGACAGCCCTTTTTGACTTTACTAAATAGCTGTAATATGGACAAAGGTTTGTATTTCTTCTTCTTGACTTCAAAGGACAGAAGTAGAACAAAGAAATGGATGTTACACTCAGACAGCATCAAAATATGAAGACCTTCTCATAATTAGAGCTAAAAAATGAAATGAATAGTTTCCTAATTTAATGAGTAGAAAAGAGTCAGAAGGTAGACTGGAAGACCTGTGAAATCCCTTCTCAATCTTGAAGTTTAATAAAAGTAGGAGTAAAGGAAGTAAAGATAGGAGAAACTCAATTTAAAAAATATGCTATGTTGAAATGATTACAATGAGACTGGGTTAGGAAGCTTTTAGCTTTTCTTTTTTTAATAATAGTATATTTTGTGTTTTAGTAGGAAACAGTAAGGAATATATTAAAAATCCATTGCCTTTTATTATGTGAACAGATTTCACATGATAGCTTCTGCTTCCCTTTGGGAATAAAAAACTTAAAAGCTTTTGCACTTTCTATTTTCTCAGGCTAGGGAAAGGGTTAAGTAAGCTACAGTGGAGTCCTGAATTTGAGAATTGAAAATCTGGCAACCAGCCCAGAGTCTGTTTCCAAAAAGAAGCAGCTACCCTGATCTGGTACAAAGGAGGTGGTTGCCCTAGCAACAGTATGTGATAAAAGAAAATATGGCTGACAGGTACACATACAGATTGCTCTGGAAAGAGGAAAGCCTCTCAGCTGCTGCGGTACTCCATGTTAAAGAGTTATTTTGCAAATTCTGAGTTTTAGGGCTGAATCATCTAATATATAATTGTGGAAATTGCCTGGGAGGCATTCATTTAGGTCATGATCAATGTGTTTCATACTTTGGCACTTCCTAGTGATTGCTGAGCATGAATATGCCTCCCAAGCTAAACATAAGCAACCACCACAAGTGATTGTCAAGGTACACCTCTAACTCGACAGACCACTTACAAGAAAGATTTGCTCAAAATAAGCACTGGTTTTTTCCCCAAAGTCTTTAATCAAATTCTTCAATCATGTCCCAGTATCTTTTTTACTTTTCTGCAGAGCTATCACTTTCATGTGAAAGATTCAAACTGTTCAGAGCCTTCATTATTTTATTTTACATAATTATTTCTGTCATCCATTTTTATAAAATACTGAACATTTTTCAACATCCTGTGTGTACTGACTGCCTTTTTATTTTAATTGAATATTTTCTGGTAAAATATTTTATTGAAAAGCAAACCTTAGAGATTTTTATGAGTTCTGATTTTTAATTCTGTTTCCATGATTACAAGGGATGGATGTTTAGAGGACCAGTTTTCCTAAGTGCATACTTCAGATTGATCTATTCATAGCTTTTACCATGATTTGTGAGCATAGTGTTGAGTTACTCAATTATATGGCAATCAGAACATGAGCGAGAGGGGCATAATCCACTGCCTAGTGAATCCGTTTTTAAAACATATATTTTCACTCCCATCCCCACCCCCAAATAGCCAGTTCTATTTTCCAAAAAGTATATGATGCAAGGAAAAAGACCCATACTCTTATAGGACACCTGGGTCCTAAGCCTCATGTGTTTATTATCTTGTGATATGGCCTTAGTAGGGTACTTTGCCTCCTGAAGTCTGTTTCCTGGAGACAACATGGTGTAAATAATCTCTAAGACTTGTCCTAACTGTGTGATGTTTTATGAAAAGGGGCCCTCACCTACTATGAGCATTTTATTATCTTGTGATATGGCCTTAGTAGGGTACTTTGCCTCCTGAAGTCTGTTTCCTGGAGACAACATGGTGTAAATAACCTCTAAGACTTGTCCTAACTGTGTGATGTTTTATGAAAAGGGGCCCTCACCTACTATGAGCAAAACACAAAGGTTCTGCTTGAGCTTACCCACTAGATTTCTGAGATCCTTTATGAACATTTCTTTACAAGTTTTCTCTGGATAAACACCCCTTATTTTTCTCAGCAAGTTAAATATTACCAGCTGTAAAATTCTAGGTAAACAGTTTATTGTGTACAGTGAATGAAGAACTCCAGTAGCCACTACCCAGAGACACTTCGATCTCTTTTGATATGTGTGTCCCGTGGACAGGAGTATGAAATTCTTGGGACAAGTCTAAAAACATACAAGAAGAGTATATTGATTGCTTCTTTAAAATATGGACTAGCAAAAGATAGGGTAAGGCAGAAATAGATATAACTAGTTATCCCCGACCTGGGGGGCAGGCAAGAGTAACTTCAGGATTTTCCGTGCTTAACTTAAAGGACCCTCTAATACAGTGTTGCTAAAATCTGAATAGAATCTTTTTAAAAGGAAAAAATATTAACCCATATACCCAGTGCTGACTTGCATTACTTTTACTATACTCTTAAATGTTCCTAAATATAAAACTAGGTAGAAACATCCTGTGCTCAGAGGACTTAGTAGGCTATAGGAACAACATTACTAATTAAATATAAGCTGAACTATAAAGTCAATGAAATTAAAATTAATGTTATTAATTGAATGTGATGAATCATCTTGACATGCTGAAACGTAATCTGTTTGAAATTTGAACATCATACTGACTGCCACATCATGGTTTCAAAAGCATTTGGCACACCCTTGCTACTGAGCCATCTGCTAACTCAGTGCACACTTTTCTCTTCTAACTCATGTGAAACCTTTATTTTCATAGTGCTTCATGACATCATTTGGCCTTCACTTTAAGGAAAGCATGGTATATTTTCTTTTTTATTTTTTTTTTTAATTTTACACTTGAAACATAACTGGTTATACATATACATGGGGTACAGAGTTGACTATCAGTATCTGTGTATGGTATGTGCTGATTAAATCAGTGTTATTACCATGCTCATTACAAAACATAATTATTCTTTGTGTCCATTACCCAATTTCTCCCTATCCCCCCCCCCTTTCCCACCTTTAGTGACCATAGATCTGTTCTCTCCTTCTGAAAGTTCAACATATTATTGTGGTTTTTTCCTTCCTTCCTTTCTTTCTTTCCTTCTTTCTTTCTTTCTTTCTTAGCTCCCACTTGTGAGTGAGGACACGCAGTATTTCTCTTTCCATGCCTGGCTTATTTCACTTAATATAATTTTCCCCAAGCTCATCCATGTGGCTGCAAACGGCATAAATGGCTGAGCAGTATGCCATTGAGTATATATACCACATTATCTTTATCCAGTCGTTGTCAGTGGTGTCCTTTCTTAATTAAATTCTATTCTGTTTTCATTAATTGATAAACATCAAAGATGTACTATTGCTGTCAATGTGATCTAAACATCAAATATGGGAATTGTTTCTAGTGCAGTCACTTATGTGATCCAACATATGATCATTCAAGCCAACAGACTTTTTTTCTGTAATCATAAAAATAAAAACAGAAAACCAAGAAATCACTATAGAATATTCACAAAACCCCAATTGGAGAAACAGAAGCCTAGTGGATAATTATGTTAAATATATGTATATTATGTATGTACACTTTTTTTCTGTAATCATAAAAATAAAAACAGAAAACCAAGAAATCACTATAGAATATTCACAAAACTCCAATTGGAGAAACAGAAGCCTAGTGGATAATTATGTTAAATATATGTATATTATGTATGTATATGCATCTCTTGGTTTCCAAGGCAAGTGTTCTCATAACCTAATCTTTTCAGGCATTTTCACTGTTGATTAAATAAGCAAAAGCATTCCCTCTCCTTTCTCTGTTTTCTACCTCCTACTATGGGTCTGAGAAAAGCCAAATTCTCAAATTAAAACATTCCTTTCCAGGTAGGGGTAGCAGCAATATTATTTTATTTGGGTCAATGAGATGTAAGTGGAGGACTGCTTGGGATTTGCTGGGAAAATGTTTTGCTTTCCTGATAAAAGTGACAGGTTTAAAACTATGAATGCTGGTGCTCTCTTTTCCCCTTCCTTTGTGAATTAGACATAGTTTTTGTTTTAATTTCTGGAGATATATCTCATAACCATGAGGGGCCAAGACACTAATTGTGGCAGAGTAGAAAAATAAGAAGAGCTTGTATTCTTGGTGATTTCCAGATTTTTTTTTAAATTTCTTGTTAGGTAAACAATAAATGTTCATATGGTTTAAGCCACTGTAAATCAGGAGTTCTGTTTTTTTTACAGCCAGAAGTATTTCTGATTAGAGATACTATCTCCTCTTCCAAATCACCAAATTTTTTATTAGATGACAAACTATCATGGGACATGGTGTTGGAAACTTAGTTGGTGAAATATACCCCCATTTACTCCGTGAGGTATTTCACATTGTATTTAATGTCCCATTTTCCAAAATTTCTCATCATCGTTTGCTGTCCTTTGTTCCAAAATTAACTATCTGTACTCATCTCCAATGTTGATACTAATTTGGAATAAGAAAGATGGATTTTTCTGGCAGAAGTTGGTGAAATGGTTTGTAATGCTTGGTCCTGTTCCTAAGTACGTTTCCACCCCCAACCCATAGGACCCTGCATTCTGTCTCTATATTCCAACCATACAATTACCTTCGTTCATGTCATATGTGACATACTCCCTCCTACATAGGTTTTGTATGTGCTGTTCTTCTGCCCGAGTGCTCCTTCTCTGCCTGCTTCCTCACTTCCCCTTAGCACCAATTCACCTTTGGATCTAACCTAAAGCTGTACTTCCTCAAGAAAGCTACCTGGACGCTCCAGAGCTAAACTAGTACTTGGTTATAACTCACAAAGAGCCATGTATCTTTCTTTCTGAGCACTTTCATCAATATGAAATAATTTATTACTGTATTGGAGTGTCATACTCTCCTACCAGACTCTTTGCTTAAAACAGTATCTGCTTTTTGCTCATTAATGCATCTCTGTACCTAGCATAGTGTCAGGTAACCAATATAATAAATACTGGTTAAATGAGTGATTGAAGGAATTCATGAAAAAATGTGAAGAATTTGATGAGGTTTCAAAGGAAGTAGATACTCAAAACTGAAAACCTCTATTTGGTTGCAAGAAATCTTTATTTCTGTGTATGTATGATAGGAATACTAAGCTTCAGATCAATTGTATGGATACATATATTCTTGTTCACTTGACAGTTCAGCACCAGTGCTTTGGAAATTCAGAAAGGCACATAAGTGAAACTATGACTTTAAAAATTAATGTATGGAAAATTAGATTCTCTGTGAAGCATAATAAGTTGTCTATTACTTACACATTAAATCTCTTTTTCTTGATGTCCCTTCCTAGAGTTAATCATGTTTACCTTTTTAAAAGTCTTATGCATCATAAAATAATAATTAAATATTCTACCTAAGATAATTTCAATGCCACAGGAAATTTTATTTACATTGAAAGCCTGAATCCCATGAAAAGAATGCAACTTTTAAAACTCATAGTTACCAGGGCAAAGAATTCTTACTATAAGTTCTTTTATAAATTTCTTAAATGTCACTTTTTCTTCCATTTTATCAGTTTGCAGTTCTTAAATAAAAGTCAAACATACCATTATCTCACTTTTCCCAGTTGCTGATAACTCTGAGACCCTTCACCTAATTCCTGGAATGAAAAGAACATTGCAATGACTTGTTATAATATCTCTTTAATGCAGAAAGGAGGAAGAATAAAAGGTAAATGATAAAAGTTAAAGAAAAAAAGGAGATATAAAGCTGGAGGAAAAAGCTTGCAAACAATTTGTTTATTAAATGATGAGATTATATCCTATTCAATACTAAACTATGTTTTTTTGGAAGAGAGTCCAAAGGAATTGAAGAAAGCATTTGGCGTAATAATTGATGCAGAAAAACAACACAATCATTTTATTATTATTATTTATTTATTTATTTTTATTTGAGGCCCCCTGACTTTGACATTGGCTGAAATTAGGGGTGTTAATAAGACTACATGTAGGGACCATACCAAAAACTAATAAACCTCCTCTTCATTTCATAATTTTAGACTTTAATCTATTGGTACTGATTTTAAAGACATCAAATTAGCCAATTAGTATTTTTGTTGTAAAAACAATTCATTATTTCAACATTGAACAGATATTCCAATATTAGTGAAACTACATAAGGCCAATACATGTATAGTACTGAATTATCAAATTGTGTACAAATTGACTCTTTTTAGCACTAAAGAAATAGAATTGATTCATCAAGATATAGAACCACTAATTTAGATTAAGTCAGCATATACATTGGCTTGCTAGAAAGTTGATCGCTAGGACATGTTATCCCATGAGATGGTATGATGCGGAGGTGAAGGAAGGATGTACCCCTGTGAACATGGGTTTCATGAGCTTTATTATGGAAAAGATTCATAGGTTTTAAGCAACTGGGTGTGACATGAAGAGCACGGGGATTATGAACTGGATGATAGAAGAAAAGATTCATATTAAGTCTAATTCAGTTGTAGATCAGCCATCTATTGGTGCTCTACTGGTATTAAAGGTTTTCTATTGCTATAGAAGAGCATCTCTCACAAAATAAAAAATGTACATATACATATATATGTGTATATATATATATATGTGTGTGTGTGCATGTGTGTATGTGCGTGTGTGTGGCCTACCTGGCCACTGTAGGTTTACTTTGTCTTTTTCAGTTTCCATTATCATGGTGTTTTGGGTTGCTTGGAAATTTTCCATCTATGCTGTGATTGCTACATGGGTTAAAGAACTCAGTGCAATGGGGAAACAGCTAAAAAAAACAGAGACTGCTTTTGCTATATATAAGTATGGGAGGTTTTGTAATAGTAAGCTGTGCTCAGACTACAGATAAAACCCCTTTTTCTCTTAGTGATTTGAGAGTATTCACTCTCAATGGCCTATTGCAGCTGATCTTCCTTGTTATTTGTATAAATATGGCAGGAACCAAGGAAGAGAAATATTCCCAACAAGGGCACTCTGAAGATCAGCTAAGTTTATCTACATGGTCTGAAGTGATTTTTAAGGGAGAATGTTTCGAAAGTGTGAGACATAGCAATTTTGGCATTAATTTTGCAGCAACGTGGATGAGTCTGGAGAAAATTATGTTAAGTGAAATAAGCCAGACAAGGAAAGAGAAATATCGCATGTTCTCACTTATAACTGGGTGCTAAGTAAGAAAAAAAAAGAAGGGAAGAACAAAACAATACGTTGAACTTTCAGAAGGAGAAAACAACCCTAAAGCTACCGAAGATGAGGGGAAGCAGCGGGGTGTTTGAGGAGGGATAGGTTGAGTAAAGGGCATAAAGATAATAATAACAATAATATGCTTATTATAAATAAAAATTTAAATAGTAAAAAGCAAATTATAATAAAATTGGGGTAAAATTTGCTTAATGTTATGAAAAAACAATATTAAAATGCACTTAAAGAATCAGAAAAAAAATCAGGAATAGTCCCATTCCTGCAGGTATTTGGTACATCACAAACTATATTTGGTTATCTTTCCCTCCTAACCATCTGATTTCTTCCCAGCTTGTGTTGATAAAGGATTAAGCTCTGGTCCCACTGTCAGATATTATTTACATACCTCAAGACCATAAGTTTCTGGCTAAGCTAAACAATATCAAGGGATTTAACAAAAAAACACCAAATTTATACTAGCATATTGCAATGAATAAACAACTGTTTGTTGTAGGCATTCAGTGGGCAACCTCCCATGCAGTAATGAGAGCCAGATTCCTTTCATCTTCTGTTTCCACCACCCCCTAGAGTACTGTAAATCTGTGCTCAAAATCTAGCTAACCAACTGCGAAGGATCTTGCAGGAAGTTTTCATGAGCAAAGCCTGGAGGTGGTATACATCACTTCTCTTATACCATTGACCAGAACTCATAGCTACACTGATTACAAAGGAAACTAGTATATTGGTTTATCTTGCCTCATAACAAATTACAAAAAAAGTAAGACACACATTTATTATCTCACAGTTTCAGTGGATCAGAAGTCTAGGCACAGATTTACTAGGTCCTCTGCTCTGTATCTCACAAGGATGCTCAGATACAGGGTTTCAGCTAGACTCTATTTTTATGTGGAAACTCAACTGGGGAAGAATCTGCTTCAAAGCTCACTCAGATTTGTGCCAAAGTTTACTTCCTTATGGCTGTATGAGTCAGGGCTCTTTTTTCTGGCTGTCAGCTGGAGGCTGCTCTCAGGTTCTAGAAACCACCTGCAGTTCCTAGAGAGTTCCTTGTCAGAGGGACTTAATAATTTTTCAAAATATAGCTTTTAAAGTTTTCTCACCTTCCTGATTTGGCCCAGGATTTCATTCAAAAACTGTCTTCTTTACATCCCGTGCTGGTGGAAAAGATTCCCTTGAAATGCTAGAATGTAGTGTGTACCAGTTTCATAGCCCTTACACTTGTGACCTGCAAACTATCTCTGTGTCCCTGCTTTAGCTCCCTGCCTGAGGATAGATAGTAAACTTCTTAAGACAAGGGTGTGTGTCTAATGAAAGTGTGTAACCCCTATGATGGCCAACACAAGGCTGTAGGCATCAGGAGTTTTGGGGGTTTTTTGGTTTTTTTTTTTTTTTTTTTTTTTTTGTTTTACTTTTCATTTTTTTATGAAATACTTTATGCATGTGCACATGCTAGGAGCCCATGGCCCTTCATAACAATTTTGCTTAACTATAATTAACTGTTACAAATAAAATCACAGAAGAAATTAAGATGATTGTTCTCACTGTTTGGTCTAAATGGCCTTCGGTGGTCCACTGAATTGTTTATTTAGATTATAGTTCATTGAACCTAGAGTCAAAAAGGGTCTTAGAGAGGTGTCATTTATTTTTACAGAGTAGAAGTGTCATGTGGCATGACACTTCCTGTAGACCTTTATTATTTATCACTTTTATTATTATTATTATTATTATTATTATTATTATTGAAGCACCCTAGGGCTTTCTAATGTGCAGTGAGATTTGGAAATCACTGACCTGAACCAAAGTCCAGAATGCTGCATTTGGTCCAGAAAAATGTTTTCTTCCATTTATCTTACTCTCTCTTGTCTTTCCGAAACAATAGGCTTCCTGCAGATCAAATTTCATGAATCGTTATCTTTAGTCTTTGCCAAGAATTCCAGAAGTTAAAGATGAAGTAGAGTAGATATCAGTCCATAGCTGTCATTTGACTCAAGACCAGGAGATTATTACAAATATAAGTAATCTGATAGACCATCGGGTGCATAAAGAGAAAAATAAACCCAACCCTTAATATTTATGTCTGCTTATAGTTCTTCATGCTGATATGAATCTATACTTTCAGATGGATTTGTGATCCTAGTTCAAAGTGATGATGTTATCATAAGAATAGAGCTCAACTTGACCCTCTTCTTTTGAAAATAATTCTAAACTCAGATTATCGAAGGAGATACAAGGTGTGCTTTTCGAGTAATGTAAATGGCACTTTTTCATGACATCCCCAGGCAATATTCCCGGAACACCTTCAAATAGTGTTACTGTGAATTGAATGTCCCCCCAAACTCACTGAAGCTTAAATTATGTCCCCCAAAGTTCAGGTATTAGAAACTCGGCCCCTACTGTGACAGTGTTAAGAGGGTGGGAAATCCTATTATGGTAACTGAAGGGTGGGGTCTTGAAGAGATGTTTAGATTGTGAGGATCCTGCCATAGGGAATAGTTTATGGTGGTCATGGGCATGGTTCTGAGGGCTTTAAAAGAAGAGCACATGAGAAGTCCTCTCTCTCTGCATCACTGTCACCACCAAAAAGGCCTTCACCAAATATGTTCCTTCCACTTTGGACTTCCCAGCCTCCAAAACTGTAAGTGATAATAAATTTCATATTCTTTACAAATTACCCAGTTCCAGTTATTTTCTTATAAGCGAAGAAACAGACTAATACAAGGGCCCTCAATGGGATTGCCTCCAAATGGGGGGAAAGACCAAATCTTCTAAACAAAAGGATGCATCAGCATCAGGGCATGGTGATACCATGACCAAAGGACCAGAACACTCCCAGGACAAAAGGCAGAATGACACCTTTGAGTCACAAGATACCAGATGCATTCTAAGTAGTGCTAAATTCTTTGTATGTGAAATAGATTTATTCCAGGAGGAATCACTGCCAGGGTTAGACATTCATCCTTTCTATTTTTCTTGGAAAAATTTTGAGGTATAAGAAAATAGAGGTAGGCTGAATAAATTTGGTGGCAATAAAATGGGAAGAGGCTTAGGAATTTATTATACATTTGATATGTCTGCATTCCTCCTCAGAAGCATGACTCATAGTTAAAAGTTAATTTATTCAGTATCTCTTGAATCCTAAATAAATCCTTTGGCAGGGTGGGAGTGTGGGGAATACTAAGATAATTTACAAAGATTCTGTGACCTTAAATTATTCACATTCCAGTGAAGAAGTGAGAAAGAATTGATCATGAAAGTATCTGCATGATTAAATCTTTGAAATAGAGGTGGAACAGGATGTTTCCAGGAGTCAGCCCCAGAGGAATGAGGAGGTAGAAACCATGAAATACAAGTCTTGGGATTGCTTCAACTATTTGTTTTGATATAATTTGCCCCTAAGTGATCCTAATCAATGTTACACAGTTCAATTTTATGGCAGAGAAGTTTTTATATCAGAAACTAAAGATGGGACAGAAATATTGCTCACATTGTGTGAGTTCTCTCAATAAAATGCTGGTCAGTGTCATTCAAAAAGGAATAAACTCCCGAGTTAATCTAAGCCACAGAATCTAGTCTCATGTCTTTCCCAGAAGTCTGCTTTGGAGTTGATTTGCACTATTATCACCATCATTTGGGGAGGGTCTTTTGCCTTGGTTGTCCAGGTTAAGGAATCTATTATCCATTCAGTTCTGGTCAAACATAAACAATCTGCCTATTGAAGAAAATCATGTCTTTCCCAGAAGTCTGCTTTGGAGTTGATTTGCACTATTATCACCATCATTTGGGGAGGGTCTTTTGCCTTGGTTGTCCAGCTTAAGGAATCTATTATCCATTCAGTTCTGGTCAAACATAAACAATCTGCCTATTGAAGAAAAAAAAACAATGCAAAGACAAACATTGTTGATAAGTTGGAAAGAGGAAAACTACATTTTCTTGGAAAAGTAGACTAGGGCAAAGGTGGAAGAGGAAATTGACTTTAGTAGGAGACTTTATGTCCACTAGGAGATGATAGCAAAGTATTCTAGTAGTAGGGGTATCACTTAAAGAAGGGGTTCCATCCAGCAGTGGTAAATGAGTGACTCACTATTTAAACCTGGCAGTAAAACCAAAACATCTTTTTTCCATACTAAGAAAATTCCCTTCAGAGAGACGATAGATTTGTGTAGTCTTCATTATTGTAGTACCAGATTCACAGGCAGCTGTAGCACAGGAGCCAAAGACATGGATAAAGACCTAGAAGCCAGGTGGTGGTGAAGACTCTGATAGCCTATCATATTAGCAAATGCTTTTTTTAAAAACTTGCTAAATCCACTATAGGCAACAGTACAGGAGAAAAAGTAATACATTCCCAAACTAATAGCAGGAGTTTGGCAACATATATCAAAATATTAATATTACTACCTTTGATCAGAAATTCCATGTCTGAGAATGTATCTTAAGGAAATAATCAGCAAATGTTCAAAGAAATGTACCTATCATAATGTTACATATAATTTTAAATTTGTGAATACTTCAGTGCCCAACAGGTGAAGATTAGTCATATAAATTATGGAAGGGCCAGTGGAATCCCAGGTGACCATTAAAGAGCATGATGGAAATCTTAAGCTATTATGTTTATGGAAAGATGCAAATTACATTTTTTACAATTAAATAAAAATGCTGATAAGTAGTATAAATAGCAGACACAGAAAAATCTCCAGAGGGTATAAATTTAGATGATAAAGAATATAGAACTAAGGGTTAGCAATAATTATCACTGGGTAAGGGATTTCATCCTGAGATCTTTTACATCCTTCATTTCATATTTTTATATGTACTTCGTTTAATAGCTTTATTTGTACATTTTTATTAAAAATATAGTATTTTATCATTAAAAAATAAGACAATGATTCTATTCCTGCTTTGTTAACTCTTGACAGGCTGAAATTTTAGAGGTTTGTGGTTTTCAGAGGTCAGAAACAAGAAACGAGCTAGGAATCCTGAATGCCACATCAGTTAGGAACCAGCAAGCAAATTGTGTGGTTAAGAATTTTATAGGACCCCACAAGCACAGGTAACAAAATCAAAAATAGACAAATAGGATTGCACCAAATTAAAAAGCTTCTGCACAGTAAAAGATACAACTGAGTGAAAAAATAACCTACAGAATGGGGGAGAATATTTGCAAACTATACATCTGATAATGGGTTAATATCCAAAACATATAAGAAACTCAAACAACTGAATAGAAATAAAATAAATAACCTGATTTTTAAAAATGGGCAAAGCACCTGAAGACATTGCTCAAAAGAAGACATACAAATGGCCAATGGGTATATGAAAAAGTGCTCCAAGTCACTAATCATCAGGGAAATGCAAAGAAAAACCACAGTGAGACATCACTTCACACATGTTAGAATGGTTATTACCAAAAAAGATATGATAACAAGTGTTGACAAGAATGTGGAGAAAAGAAAACCTTGCACATTGTTGGTGGGAATGTAAATTAGTATAGTATTATGGGAGTTCCTAAAAAAATTAATAATAGAACTGCCATATGACTCAGTAATTTCACTTCTGGGTATATTTCCAAAGGAAATGAAATCAGTATGTTGGAGAGATGTCTGTACTCCAATATTCATTGCAGCATTATTTACAAGAGCCAAGATATGGAATCCACCTAAGTGTCCATCAACAGATAAATAGATAAAGAAAATGTGATGTATATACACACTGGAATATAATTCAGCCTTAAAAAAGAAGGAATTCCTCTTGTTTGCAACGGCATGGAGGAACCTGGAAGACATTATGGTAATTGAAACAAGCCAGATGTGGAAGGATGTATATTGCATGATCTCATTTATATGGGAATCTGAAAAAGCTGAACTCTTAAAAGCAGAGATGAAAATGTTGGTTACCAGATGCTGTGGAGAGGGGGTGCACGGGGGAATACACTTGAGGAAATACTGGGCAAAGAACACAAAATTTCCATTGGACAGGGGGATAAGTTCAGAAAAATCTTTTGTTCAACATGGATGGTAACTTCAGGTAATAGCAATGTATTGTATGCTTGAAAATTGCTGAAAGAGCAGATTTTAAATGTTCTCATTACACACAAAAAAAAATGTATATGAGGAGATGGATATGTTAATTGGATTTATTTAGCCATTCCACAATGTGTGTGTGTGCGTGTGCATGTACATATATCTCAAACCATCAGATGTACACCATAAATATATACAATTTCTATTTGCCAATTTAAAAAGAAAGAAACAAAGAAAGGAAAAGAAAGAGGAAGAGAAAGAAAGATAAAGCAAGAGAGAGAAAGAAAGAAAGAATTTCGTAGGAAAACAAAGAATCCCTGCTTTGGTCAGGGGTTGCATATATTCTAGGGGAGGAGCTAAATATTTAAGTAGAGCCATGTGCCACACAACATTATGTTTAACTATGGACTGCATATATGACAGTGGTTCCATAAGATTATAATATTGTATTTTTACTGTGTCTTTTCTTTGTTTCGATATGCTTAGATACACAAACACTTACCATTGTGTTGCAACTGCCTACAGTATTCACTACAGTAACAGCTGTACAGGTTTGTAACCTAGGAGCCACAGGCTATGTCACATAGCCTAGGTGTGTAGTAAATTATACCATCTAGGCTTGTATAAACACACTATGATGTTCACACACTGATGAAATCGCCCAACAAGGTATTTCTCAGAATGTACCTCTGTTGTTAAGCAATTGCATAACTAGCAATAGTGAGACACTCAGAGAAATCATTTGGTAATTACCTGGATCTAGATTAATTATGCCATAGAATATTTGGCATCTATGTAACATTTAATACTGTTAATCATGCCTTTCTTTCCAGAAATTTTCCTCCTAGCCTCCAATTCATCATTCTCTCCTGCATTCTTGAAAGTAAACTCTAGGCTTCATGAATTTCTTTTTAGACCATTTGCTGGTTCATTTCTTGTTTCCATCACGTGAAAATCATTATTCCCTAGGGTTCTCTCCTTAACTCTCTTTTTATTTTTTACATTGCCACTGAATTATCTACTTCATACTTAATCTCATCTACCCCTAATTAGATTTGTCCATCAACTTTAGAATTCAAACGCACTCCAGAGCCACCGGAAAATTAAGGGTTCCCTACACAGCAGACAATTCTATAGTAGGAGAGTCATTTTATGGGAAGCTTGAGGTCACATAATGAGGTAGAGCACAAGAATCATTTTCATGAAAAATCAAGATCAGTGAAGCCTTATGGAATTTTATGGCAAATCATTATTACCCATTAGGAAATAGAAAGGGAGAGGCAGAAATAGGAGAGGTTAATTTATTGTTAGAATAGCATAAAGAAAGAAGAAATAAGGTCCAGAAAAGACACCTTGACTAGTAGTTCAGAGATGAGACAATAAATAAAGAATCAGTGCTGGCAAGCTACTTATATTTGGAAACTTGGTCCATTCAGGTAAATGAGGAAAGAACAAGTAGAACTGCAGAATGCAAGCTGGGGTGGCTGAACACTTGTAATGACCCTCTCAGTGTCAGTTCCACTAGTCTTTTTGGCCATGGGTGATTGAGCCAAGTGCAGAGACTTGTTACCCAAGCTAGAAACAAATTCCCTCACTTGGGGATTTAGAATGTAGAACAGGGACAACCAGAGGCAAAGGCAGTGTGAGTCAAGCACACTGTGGCAATGCCCTAGCGAGCCGCTGCTTCTGACCTCCCCAGAACTGTCTCGGTTACCTTCCTTCCGGAGGTCTGGTTTGAATTGCCCGGAATCCATCAGCAAATTTCCTTTGTGATTTGGTATGCTAAAATGTCTCCAAATTATCTGGGAACAAAGCAAGTAGGAGCTCAATATGTTTAATATGATTTCTTTTGTGCAAAAAAGAGGTTATTTAAAACTTAGATTTAAAACAACCACCAAATAAATCCTGACCCCTGGAGTGTGTTGATTTCCAGTGTTGATGGGAGGTGTCTGCTGATCCTCAGGACTGTAAGCTAGCTGCTCTCCTGGTTTGTGTTGCGACCTCTCATTGGCATCATGCAACTTGATTATAGGTGCTGCAGAAATACTCAACAGAGATGGAAAGTCACCTGTGAGGAGTGGCATTTGACTGAGGGCAGGAATGTTTACAAGCACTCTGTGCCCAAGACTCCCTTAGGAAGAAATGTTCCCTATACACCCCACCACTTGGAGTTAATGGAGAAGTCAACAGTTTGACAGTTTGGATTCCAGCAGATAAGTAACTAAAATGCAATGCCGGAAGAAATGGGCCAGGATTATCCTAGTGAAACTAGCAGTCATAAAATTATAACAAAGTGAAATCATCTCAGGATTCATTGTCCAAACTGACCGATGCAACATAGGCAGAGAGGAAAAGCAGAATTGAGATAAACCAAGGTTATAGCTTGGAAGATACATTCTGTGACATATCCTAAGACTGAGGTGAAAACAGGAGAGAAAAACAGGAGAGCAAGTGGCAGGGACAATGGCCAGCAGTACAAGGCATTGAGCATGATTCAGGTTGAGTGTGAGGAGGTGCTGGAAGAATCTCTGTTTGCAAACATTTTCTAACAGGTTCCTCAACCCACAAGTCCATTAGACTCTATGACAGCACTTAACCTATGGAGCCTACCAGCTGCCTCATAGATCTCTCCTATAAGACCAATTTCATAGAGAAGAGGGATTGGGTGTTCATCTCTGGGTGCCCAGCATGTAACAGAGTACCTGGCACCAGGGAGGTCATAAATGTTTCCTGAAAGCACATTGAATAAACTAGGGCATTAGCATACTATTTGGAGTGCAAAAGTAGTATTTTAATCTAATGTAGATAACTGTGGAGAGAATGGCAAAAGCAAATATATAAAAATAAAGGTGTTTCTCATAACCACAAATAGAATGCTTTTAAATAACATTCTTATTCAGATGGCAAATAATTGCCATATTCTTCCAAATAACTCTCAAACATCAAACTGATTCTGGTGTAGATAACTGTGGAGAGAATGGCAAAAGCAAATATATAAAAATAAAGGTGTTTCTCATAACCACAAATAGAATGCTTTTAAATAACATTCTTTTTCAGATGGCAAATAATTGCCATATTCTTCCAAATAACTCTCAAACATCAAACTGATTCTGGAAATGGGAAGGAAAAAGCAAACTCATCTTGCTTGTAGTAAATGGAAATATGCATTTTCTTCTTTTACCAAATCCCTGTGTTCTAGGAGAATAATGTCTTTGTGTTCCTCCTACATATTTATGATCATTTAGTGAAGTGTTAATCTTTAGGGCAGGGATCAATCACAATGTGCTTAGCAGAGAAACAGGACCCCTTTGCTTTAACACCAAGGAAAATATTTGCACTTCTTTATTGGGCACTGAGGACTATACTTTTTAAAAACTGTTTATTACAGTGTAGTCATCTTAATATGTCTCTGTATCTACCAAAGAATTGTTTATTTGAAAACATCAGTTCCACCTTTGACAGCTCAGAATGCAGAATTAAAATCAGCAGGAAATCAGAAACGAGGGTAAATCTAATTGCACTGAGGTTTCTGCATGATCAAGACATGAGCCCAACTCTCACAGAGGTCCTGGAAGTCCTACCCTGTGTATCTGTAGGTTCTAGATTCTCCCTCAGCTGCAAATAACAAATAAGACAGTTACAAGGCAGGAGTTTAAGGCTCAACTTTCATTGGTTTCTTTAGTATTTATAGAAACATAATAAAAAGAAGTGTCAAAGGAATTGCTGTGTACAATGATGCCATTCCCCATAATAAATATGTACAAAAGCTTTAGCACTATAGTGAATTTGGAAGAGCCTGGAGTTGTGTTCTACTTGTAAAAATCGTTAGAATAATAAAACAAGAGCCCTCTTGGAGGCTTAATTTCAATCTTTCAAGATCCCATCTGATTTTTTTTGTCTTTCTTCTCAATATTTCAATGTTCAGAAAGGATACATTAAGGATGTCGCCTTAATATTATTACAGAATTTTTGAGACACCATAGCATAGTGAAAAAAAAAAAACGGCTTTGAATGAGCTAAACTTCAATCTGAATACCAACCCACTACCTTTGGCAAGTTATGAATCCACATGAGCCTCAGCTTACTTAATTGTAAAGTGGGATAAATGATATATATCCTATCAAGTTGACATGAGGAATGAAGCAAATAGGATAACATGAAAACTTCCTGGTTTAAGGTAACTGAGAACTGTACCTGTTTGAGAGGCCTACTGATTTTTTTTAATGCATGAAGATTTGGAATAGAAAGAGACAGCATACAAAGGAGGCGAGAAAAAACAACAAACATAGATTACAAAGTAGAAAGATATGCTGGAGTCTGAAAGTCACTTGAGAAAGAAAACCTGCATTGATTTCTGATGGTGTTACCATAGAGTGGGGTCAGTCATCTCTCCACAACTCCCCGGGGCCCTTGGGTATTCAGAAAATGAGCACTTAGGCCCTGAACTTATGGTTTGATGGCTCTGATAAAGCCTTTGCTAAATTGTTGCCCTTTCCTGTTCCATTGTCTCTGCAGACTGAGAAAACCCTGATGGAGATAACAGCTGGAATAATTATTTATGAAAAAATAGCTTTTCATTCACTGCCTTTTAGACTGAATTCAGAGAATCTCTGTTTTTACATATAGTACCTCAGACAAACTCCACTTTATAAATATTTTCAATTTTTTTAAATATTTGAGATTAATTGGGTAAGGGACACAAAGAATAATTATGATTTGTCATAATAAACATGCCAATAAAATTTATATGATCATCACATATTGTACACAGTCAACACTGGACCCCCACAATATGCATAATCGGTTATGCTTCAATTAAAAAAGGAAGAAAAGAAAACATTTGAGATTGAAAATATTTTTCATTTTTTATTTGCTGTCACTCAGACCCCTCCATTTAGCTGTTATTTGTATGCCTTTAAGGTTTGGACCTAAGTTTTTCAAACACTTGGAAAATGAAATGTCTGAATAAATAAATATGGTAAGAGTCTCTATTAATTGCAACTAATCCCATCATCTTGACCAGGAATTTTTTTAAGAAAGGAATTTTTTCATTTTCTTGCCCAGAAGAGCACTAATGGGTTGTGAACCTTTTCAGAGTCACAGAGCAGAAGAAAAATGGTTGCCTTGGTAACAGGCAGACCAGTCAGCAGCACACACTCCCCCAAGAGCATCTAATTTATTCAGCAAATACAGGCTAGAACAGGTGGCTAACCTAGACGATGCCAAAATCTTCATCTCTCAAACACTGACGGCCTCCACATTTTCTCGTACACAAAATTTCATTCTTGCCCCTTATAAAGGAAGAGTTAACAAGAGACATTTCAGTGAAAATCCTAACATTTTGGTAGACAGAAGATCTGTCTGCATTTATCAGCTGAATTTTCTGACCAAAAAAAAAGGGGGGGGGGGAATGTGATTTCCAGAAATGGTTGATACTGACAACCTCATTCTACAGTTATGTTGAACGTGGAGATCGTCCTAACCCCTACTATAAAATTTCATTACTGATCTTTTAACAAATTGAATATTTTTGTGAGTATTAATAGCAAGAGAGTATATTACTAGATTTCACAATTCTTATTTGAGATTATAAACAGCCACAGAAATTTCAATTCCTTAAGCCATCTGAAAGCACATAGGTGTTTGTGACTAATGACAGATTGTCAAAGGGGAAAGGAGTAAATAATACCACGCTAGTTAAAGCTCTATTTATTATAGCATTAAGTCAAGAAAAAAAATCTGCAAAACTAGCAGTAAAGTATATATATTTTTTATACTACACAAGGACTTTTAGGATCCAGGCCCAGTTTTCTTTTTAGACCTCATCTCCAAGCACGTCCCCAAATACCTCCTGCACTTGAGCCCACAGAATCCAATGACATCTGCTCTTCACGTCTCTGCACTCTGCATTTGCTGTTGTCTGTGTCTTAGGATGCCCTTCCGGGACTGACTTCCTGCTCAATGCTTACCCACCCTTCAAGGCGAAGACCAGGAATTTTCTCTACCCGAAAGCATTTCCTCACATCCCCAGGAAGAATTACAAGCACCTCACTGTGTTTCACGTGCAAGTGATTCTCTTGTTTCCATATCTGCTTTCTTCTCCAGATTGAGTCTCCCAGACTTTAAATGTGTTCTATTCACTTCTCATCCCCAGAGAATTACCTGGCACATAGTATGAAATCATAAATGTTTGATAAAAGAATGAATGAATGAATGAATGAATGATGAGTAAATAAAATCATGCTTTATTGATACAAAATCTGCACAATCCAAATATATGAGAAAATATATTCAGAAATTAAAATAAAAACCTCACTAATTTAGACAAAGTACAAGAAAGCATGCTTTTATGCATAAAGAATTACATTTTTTTTTAAATAAGTGGAACCTTTTTTTTCCAAATGAGGTCTTAAATGGAGCTTCTCTTTTTAAACCTGGATGTCAGTTCATGTCCAGGCTGCTAGTCCCGCACATTCCCCCACTCAAAGCATCTCCACCAAAAAACCACAGGCTTCCAAGAACAGAGCTTGAAAAATTATGAGCTCGACTTATTACACGGACAATTTTGCCTTGCTGCTGCCCACTACACAGCAATCATATAAGCTAGTGTCTGTTAAAAGTGACATTTAAAATAGGAGACACCATTAGCTAGGAAGTTCAGGTCTTGGTGTTTCTCTATTGATCTGCTTTTGAAGTCTTATAGTTGTTTCCAAAGGTGACCTTTGCCGAGTGAGGATGTTTCCTTGGCAACAGGCATGACTGTTTCCAGCATGCAGAGAAAATGCATCTCGGTTTATTTTGCACTCAACTACCACCCTGAGATGCTATGTTGTGCCGAAGAAAGCAAAAATCCCTCATTTTTAAGTATCAGATAGGCTCTCCAGTTTATGGGCTGCACATTACTCTGGAAAACAAGAGGTAATTGTGATTATCCAGCAATAATTTTCTCATCTCATGAAAAGGACACAGCCTCTACACTGATGCATTTTCATTCTCTCCCTAATTACCCCCACAAGTCTGCCTATGCGTACACACACATCATGCATACACATACACTGTCTTCCCTTTTTTTTTTTTTTTTAAATTTTCTGGTGTTAAATTTCTGTGTTGCGTATCAATTCTCTCCATTCTGTTCAACTTATTTTCTGTTTCCAGTAATGGCTTCTTTGCACATCTCAATTTCCAACATCAACCAAATTTTAATCAGAATTAAGCATCAACACACCATGGCAAAAAAAAGGTTTGGTGGGAGCAACCGGCACTTGGTCAGCACACATAGTCCCTTATTATTGCAAGATGAGATGTAAAAATATAATAGATCTTGAAATTAATGTTGTTTATGATCAATTTTTTTCTTAAATTCATGATCGCTTATATTCTTTTAAACAGAGTAGCAACATTTTATTTGTTTCATGCCTCCTGAGAGCAGTTTGAAAAGTATTTTTCTTACTATCAGTGAAACTTCTGTGTGGCAATTTTATACAATTGTACAGTCATGTTCCTAAAGGGCTGCAACATGTAGTGAGTCAGACATATCTCCATATTAATGGAATTATTTTGTGCTCATAAAAGGAAATGAAATTACTGAAGTTATAGAGAGACTTGTTGGGAAAAATTCTTCATAAAAGATGCTTTCAGATATTATATTTATGCTAATTTCAGTAGGTAAATAACTAAATAAATTAGATTTTTAGAGTGCTAAATAAACTAGATTTTAAAATAGCACATCAAAAGGCTCAAACTCATAGCCCAACTTTTTAAATGTAGAATGTACAGATTCCTAAGCACCAACAGGAAATTTGCAATGGCTTCTTTCACATTCAACGTGTCCATAGAATACAAATGTTAAAATATCATTCTGTAGCTATAAATCTGTGGATTTAAAATAAGTTTTGTTCTAACAAACTTTGAAATTTAGATATGCAATGGACCAGGGAAATTATGCAATCCCGTGTTTTATATATGAGAAAATGAACACCAAGAAACAATAAGAAACATACCCATGCAGGTTAGTTGCTGACCATGGATGAATTTCAGAAAGTCTTTTGACTTTTATTGGCTTAACATATAAAATGTTCACTACAAGTTTCTTCAAAATAATAATTACATTTTGCCTTCAATGTTAAGTGCATTATTATATAACATAATACTCAACTTTCAACAATCACTAAAAAATTGTTTATGCATGTATGTATGTATGTGGAATCCATTAGGAATGCTTCCAAATGAACATAACAGAAAACACCAGTTAGAGGAGCTTAATAAATATTGGATAATTTTTGTGACATAACAAGTAGTCGTGAGGGAAGCAGCTAGCATTGGTTTGGTGGTTTGATCATGGTGGGGCTGGCATTTCTGAAATTCTCTTGGGGATTTCTCAGGTTTCCCTCCTCATGGTCACAGGATGGCTTCAGCAGCCTTCTGCATCTCAGTCTGCATTCAAGAAAGAAGGGAGGAGGAGCCGTGCCAGCCTTTATATCAGGTCACTCTTATAGCTTGCTCTTATATCTGGTAAAGTAAAATCTTTTATAGAGCTCCTAGCAAGTTTATGCTCACGTCTCAGTGTCCAGAACTAAAGCACATGGCCACTCTTACTGCAAGGGCGACTGGGAACAGGAGAACTTAGGTTTTTCAACTGTTATAGCTGAAAGGATAATGAAGAAATGGATTTGAAACACCTTGAGGGTGAGCTAAAAAGATTAGATGCTTATGTGAAGATAGATTAGATAGACAGTAGATAAAATAAAAAGAAAGAAATCAAAGAAACCAAGAAAGAAAAGACAATGGAACAACATCTTCAAAATTCTGGGAGAAAATTATTTCCAACCTATTCCAGTCAAATTATCTACCAAGGGTTAGGGTAAAATAAAGTCTCAAAAAATATTCTTTCTATGCATTTGTTCTCAGGAACCTATTCTATATATCCACCCAAATGAGGGAATAAATCAAGAAAGAAAAAAATATGGGAACATGCTTTAACCCAGGGAAAAAGCAAAGGGAATCTTCAGGACCAGCACTGTGCAACAGGTTTAAAAACTTAACCAGTCCAGACTAGGGCAACTCAAGAGACAGACATTTTGAGGTCTGTTTTCACAATGCTTTCTTCCATACGTGCTTTTTAACCTAAAGAAACTACTGAAGAAGATACTTCACCAACACAAGAAAATAAACCAAGAAAGAGGAAGGCATGAGACCCAGCATACAGGAATATATCCCAGGAGAATAGTAAAGGCAATTCTAAAGTTAAGCAGGCAAAGTCCAAGGGTAACACCACAGCCAGCCCAGAGAGCACAGCTCAGAGAGAATAGAAGTGTCCAGGAGAGAGGGCTCTAAAGAAAACAAATGGAATGGCTGGATTATCTGATATAAGTGGTCTTGTGGAGGGTTAGCAAGAAGTTGGTCAAGGGCCACAAAGACTGATTACATTTTGTAAACATGAGTATACTAATTTTCCTGATTTGACATATTGAACACAGGTATTAATATTCAAACTTGTACCCCACAAATGTGTATAATCAATTATGTTTCAAT
>NW_007731655.1:125523-127679 GCF_000696425.1 Galeopterus variegatus
GAGAATAGAAGTGTCCAGGAGAGAGGGCTCTAAAGAAAACAAATGGAATGGCTGGATTATCTGATATAAGTGGTCTTGTGGAGGGTTAGCAAGAAGTTGGTCAAGGGCCACAAAGACTGATTACATTTTGTAAACATGAGTATACTAATTTTCCTGATTTGACATATTGAACACAGGTATTAATATTCAAACTTGTACCCCACAAATGTGTATAATCAATTATGTTTCAATAAAAACAACTCTCAAAAAAAAAAAAGAAAATTGTACTGAGACACTATGGGAAGATATGGGAAAAATTAGCAATAAATTAGAAAACAAAAAAATTTTAAAAATCAAGGCATATTTTACCACTGGAAAAAAAAAATAGGAAGGCCATTGAAAACAAAGGAGGTCTGAGAAACTGTCACAACCTAGGGGAGCAGAGGGAGACAAGATGACTAAATGTACCATGGAAGGGATCCTCGAAGAAAAAAAGGATGTGAGACAAAAACTAAGGAAAACTGAACAAACTATGTCTTAAGTTAATAATAATACATCGATATTGGTTCATTAATTGTAACAAATGGACTATACTAATGTAAGATGTTAATAGAAAAAACTGAGTGCAAGATATGTGGGAACTCTATTTGTACTACCTTCATAATTTTTCTGTAAATCTAAAACTGTTCTAAAAAACACAGTTCATTTTTTAAAAAGGTATAAAACCATGATTAAATATACTACAACTTCCAGCTGTGAACAATATTTGTATAGGAACAATAATGCAAATATTGAATACTGACTTAACCAAATATGTAACGAGACTACATTGGAAAGGTGGGGTCAAGTGTGCAAAGCAGAGATGGCAGATGAGTAGCTGAGATCTAAAACTGATGATTGATAGCTGTATGTGCCTGTTATTTAGAACTATGGAGGTATGCAATGGCAGAAGAAACAGGTAAGAGTAGAAAGAGGTTACCTCTGAAGAAAAGGATTGGGGAAACTCGGTACATGTGAGGCACAGAATCACTATATTTGGTTACTTAGCCTTTTCAATGCTAGTTTAGTTTTCAGATTTTGTGCCAGTATTAGTTGGATAAGAAAAACACTAATTAAAAATTAAAAATAAAAATAAAATAGGGCAAATATATTCCATGACAATCTTAAAATAGGAAAATGAAGTATTCAAAATGAAAAAGAGGGGTGATATGAAACCACATATAAATGTTTCCCAAATTCTTTCCTTGCTGAAATCTCGGAAGCATGCTCAGAGGACATTGTCACTAGTAACCAGAACCAGTAAAGCAGAACAACAGAGTGTACGGGGCAATATCAGCAGACATTAAATTAAGAACCTGTATATTTTGCCATTTGGGAGTTCAAGGGAAAGCACTAGGTAAACTGTTGCTGAGAAACTTTAACTACTTTCAAATGTCCACATTTAAAATCACTACACTTCATGAATAATGTAAATAATTTTTGCACATTCTTCTAAACACAGAATTTGGAAGGACTATATTATTACAAGTTATTTGCTGTTTGACTTTAAAATCACTTGCAAGTATCCTGAAAGTGCTTATGAATAATCGTAGAAGCTCTTCCTTTTCCCTTGTGTCATTGCCATGCACTATAGAAACCAAATAAGCAGTAAGAATTGCCACAGTATCAAGTTAGCAGCTTCCATTTCTAGGGCACCTTTGTCCTGTCTCCTCCCGAAAGCAGGAGTGACAGTGCATGCTACCTCTTCCGCCGGGATCCCTGCTAGAATGTAAGCTCGGTGAGAGCAGAGGCTGTTTTGTTCACTGCTGTGGGCCTAGGATTTACAACAGTGCTTGGAACAAAATAGTCATCCGATAAATAGCTGTTGGCTGAGTAAGTAAAACTTAATTCACTGAAGACCAATTGTCTACTAAATAAGTATTATTCTACTGTGTGGTGGAATTCGATAAATTCTACAGAACTCTACTGCCACATGGGTTGTATAGAAATAAACATCAGACCCTTCTTCAGAAAACAGCTCTTTGATCTAAAGGATTAGGCTATAAATGTGTTAAGGGTGAGAACCACATGCTTATCTTTTGTCTCCAGTGCCAAGCCCAGAGCCTGACACAAAATAAATGTTTGTAAAATGAATTGCTGACAAGATTTTATATTGAGTGACTACTAAAACAGTGGCA
>NW_007731655.1:127817-129787 GCF_000696425.1 Galeopterus variegatus
TCAATGAACATTCAACCCGTGAACTTCATTCCTGAGAATATTATTCAAGTTCAAAGGCATTCCAACCAGAAGGCTAATGAAAATCTCAGAAAAATTCATAAGACCCCAGGGAGACTCAAGCATACATTCACACATACATGTACACATACATACATCACGGAGTGCTTTTTTTCCCCTAGATAATTCTCAGCTAGTAAAATAAAGTATTTTCAAAGAGAACAAAAGGATACTATTAAGAACCTTAGTTGGTTTTCTCTTTAAGAAACAGATCCAAATAACCCTATGAAAAATAGAATTCTATAAAATCATGTTTCCTTATTAATTTCTTATCTACATAATCCAAGTACAATTTGTAACAAGTAAAAACAGAAATAGTATAATGCTTTATGGCTGGAAGATTAAAAGCATTGCTTTACTGAAATCAAATAATTTATTTTATTATTACTCAAGCCAGCCTTAGTATAAACCTCACCATTAACACCATGGTACAATTTTACAACAGAATAGCAACAAGAGAAATATATGAATTTTCAACAAGTCAGATGGTACATTGATGGAAGCACGTTTTTAAAACAGACTCTACTCTTTCAGCTCTGGTATTTTTACAGTGTTGCACACAAGCTTCCCTAGGTAATCATGAGCCACATTAATATCCTGAGTATGAATGTATACACTGCTCCTCTTGATCTCAGTGAAACCATAAGAAGTGTGGTATCTTTCTTGCATAAATGCAAGCACAAAGACATTTTTAGTTTAGGCATTTTATTTAATGAAATGAAAAGGAACCACAACAAAAACAAGAAGATACAAAGCAAAACATACAAACAAAAGACAGGGATAAGTGAGTTGGAAACCAGAAGGCTGACACACTAATTGAACATTACCTTTTTCTCATAGTGAGGAAAATGCATCATGGTCATTCCTGTCTTTTCTGATTTCAGACCCCCAGCTGAGAAGGCAGCTGTGCAGAGCAAGGAACTGGTGAGCTCTGCAGGAGTCCTGTATCCTAATACTATTCCCAGAAATTCATGCTTTCTTTCAGTTGCTGTGTTGTCATTAACAATGCCAGAAATGGAAAACGTTGTCCTCTTTTCTACAGCAGTAGCACTAAGATCACAGTGATAGTCTCTTTAAAGACATCAAAAGCCTGGATCACCCTGTTTTTATTGTTATTTATTTTCAGTGTAGCCTCCAAAGAGCAGGCATTGGCTAGTTTTCAAATGTTCGAAATCCTGGAGAGCTTTCATTAATCATATGGTTAATGGAATAGATGACGGCAAAACAGATATGAAAGTTGAAACATATGGGAGAGGGAGGGTTGATTGCTTCCCCCCCATGCCAAAAAAAAGAAAAAAAGTATGAAAGTTGAAACATATGGGAGAGGGAGGGTTGATTGCTTCCCCCCCATGCCAAAAAAAAAGAAAAAAAGAAAGAAAGAGACAAAGAAACAAAGAAAGGAGAGCTTCACTGTTACAATGCAATTTTTTTCCAAGATTGCAACATTGAAATCCTTACCTTTAATAAAAAAGAAACTATATTTCATGGATCTGATAAAAGTAGCAATACAAAATTAACTGCAACCTAAAATAAAGCTACATATCGTAAAAGCCCTTGGTAATGGAATTGATTTATCTCTGTTTCCATATAGTGGCATTAAAAATGTTTTATTAAGTACTATGGAAAAGACTTGAAAAATAATTACAAGGAAAGTACTGAGCAACATAATGGCTGCAGTTGTGGCTACAGGATATGATTGATGTTACAGGGCTGTCATAAATGAATAAAACATGTCATAGTCAGAGCTGAGAATTCTGTTGGGGTTCAGCCTTCAAAATTAGAGGAAAAGCAATAGTTTACATTTCTGAAAGTATCACAGACTTTAAATACATATATGCTTAATGTATAAAATTACATTTATACTTATAAAATACACATGTGTTGGCATATATAGTAAGGAACATTCAGCTTCA
>NW_007731655.1:129885-147895 GCF_000696425.1 Galeopterus variegatus
ATGAATAAAACATGTCATAGTCAGAGCTGAGAATTCTGTTGGGGTTCAGCCTTCAAAATTAAAGGAAAAGCAATAGTTTACGTTTCTGAAAGTATCACAGACTTTAAATACATATATGCTTAATGTATAAAACTACATTTATACTTATAAAATACACATGTGTTGGCATATATAGTAAGGAACATTCAGCTTCAACATCTAAAATAACATTTACTATGCTTCAATACTTATAGTAATTATCAAAGTATTTAAAATCAAAATCAATAATTAAAAGTATATATTTTATTATTGAGTTCCTTTCTTTTTTACCTCAAAGCTGTAATCAGGTATAAAAGTCAGAGCAAAATACCTGATTAAGAGGAATATATTCTAAGTAATTTTAGGAGTGTCTTTTATTTATATTCACTTAATTTTACAACCAATTTGAGGAAAAGTGTAAAGTTGAAATATTAACACTCAGAAATTCACATTTACTAATCTGTTATAATTATAACATGTGTTTTGTAAGCCTCATGGTAACCATAACACAAAAACTTACAAAAGACATACTCAAAACAAATAATGAGAACTCAAAATATGCTGCTAGAGAAAACCATTCAGTCACAAAGGAATATAATAAGATCAGAAAAAGAAGAAAGAGGTAAAAAAAAAAAAAAAAAAACCTAGAAAAAAGTAAGAAAATGGCACTAACAAGACCCTACATATCACTAATAACTGTAAATGTAAATGGATTAAATGCCCCAATTAAGAGACATGGTGGCTCAATGTGTTGTAGAACAAGAGACAACAATATGCTGCCTACAAGAAACTCATCTCACCTAAAAGACATACGCCAACTGAAAGTGAAGGGATAGAAGATATTTCATGCAAATGTAAACAAAAAAGACTAGGAGGAGCTACAATTATGTCAGATGAAATAGACTTCAAGCCAATGAAAGTAAAAAAAAAGATAAAGAAGGTCATTAGATAATAATAAAGGGATTGACTCAACAAGAGAATATAACAATTCTAAATACATATAATACACATGTATTATGCTATATAAAGCAATTACTATTAGACCTAATGGGAGACATAGACTATAACACAATAATAGTTGGGGACTTTAACACCCCACTTTCAGCAAAGGACTGAACATCTAGAAAGAAAATTAACCAGGAAACATTAGAATTAATCTCTACTCTGGGCCAATTGAACCTAATGGACATATATAGAACATTTCATCCAACAGCTGCAGCATCCACATTCTTCTCAACAGCACATAAAACATTCTTTAGAATAGACAATATATTAGATAACAAAACATGCTTCAGGAGCTCAAGTTACTCCCAGCAGAAGTGAGGAGAGCAGAGCTCACCATGCCAGCATGAAGGAGCTCAAGTTATTCCCCATGGGAGGCATGATCAAGGGGCTTTTAGGTCTGCTGCAAAGCTGCTGCAGCCCTTCTCCATGGGACCCATGAGGAGCAGGGCACTCACAGCTGATGCCACGCTGCTCTGATTCCCAAGTAGTGAAAGCTGGAAAGGGAGGACTGCAGGGTTTGCTACCCCCCACCTCCAGCCTCCCACTAAGGAAATCTCAAAGGGTGGGGTCTCTAGAAACCATGGTGGCACACTGGTGTTGGGGGCTAGGGGCTGTGCAGTGGCCAGGGCTGGATTTGCCTGGCCCACAATTCCAGTGGTTGGGGCTGTGGCTTCTAGATGGCATGAGCCACACACCAATGAGCACAGATGGCTACTGTAGGGAGCACGAAAAACTCCAGTAGAGGAAGATGGATCCCTGCTCTGGGGCCAGATAACGGCACTGGCAATCTCCGCTGTGGTACGGGTGAGCTTGGGCAGAAGTAATCGGGGGTTACCACTAAGAAATGCTCTAGATGAGCAGATTCTTCATGTCTCAAGGGAGAATTTCTCCTCCTGTGATTTCTGCTGTCCACTCTGTATTCTGGAACTCTTCTGCAGGAGAACTGCACTCTGGGCACCTCTAGTGCACCATCTTCCTTCAACAAATTTTTAAAAATTGAAATCTTATTAACTACCTGGTATAACCATAATGGAGTAAAACTAGAAATCAACAACAAAAGGGACACTTCCATACAAATACAAGGAAATTAAACAACATCCCCCTAAGCAACAAATGGGTCAAAGAAGAAATCAAAAAAGAAATTAAAACATTCCTGGATACAAACGAAAATGAAAACACAATATACCAGAACCTATCAGATACAGCAAAAGCAGTTCTGAGGGATGTTTACATCAATAAATGCCTATATAAAAAAATAAGAAAGATGTCAAATAAACATTCTAACTTTACATTACATCTCAAAAAACTAGAAAAACAAGAACAAACCAAACTCGCAATCAGTAAGAGAAAAATAACAAATATTGGAGCAGAAATAAGTGAATTAGACTTAAAAAAGAACACAAAAGATCTATGAAACAAAAAACTTTTTTGAAAAGATAATATAGATAGCCTTTAGCTATACTAATGATGAAAAAAAAGAGATGACTCAAATAAATAATATCAGAAATGAAAAAGATGCCACAACTGGTACCACAGAAATTCAAAGGATAAGAGACTACTATGGCAACTATATGCAAACAAATTGGAACACATAGAAGAAATAGACAAATTCCTGGACATATACAAGTTACCAAGTTTGAATCATGAAGAACTAGGAAACCTAACTAGACCAATAATGAGTAATGGGATTGAAGGAGTAATAAAAAGTCTCCCAACAAAGAAAACACAAGGACCAACTGGCTTTATTGCTGAATTCTACCAAACATTTAAAGAATTTATACCAATTCTTCTTAAACTCTTCCAACTAATTGAAGAGGAGGGAATACTTCCAAATTCATTCTACAAGGCCAACGTTAACCTCATATGAAAACCATAAAAAGATACAACACAGAAAGAAAACTATAGATGAATATCCCTAATGAACACAAATGTGAAGATCCTCAACAAAAAACTAACAAACAGAATCCAACAACACGTTAAAAAGACAATTCACCATAATCAAGTGGGATTCACCCCAGGGATGCAAGGATGGTTCAACATATGCAAATCAATGAATATAATATATCATATCAATGAATGAAGGGGAAAAAAAACATATGATCATTTTAATAGATTCAGAAAAAGCATTGATAAAATCCAACCCCAGTTCATGATAAAAAACACTCAACAAACTAGGTATAGAAGGAATGTACCTCAACACAATAAAGGCCATATATGACAAACCCACAGCCTAAAATTATACTGAATGGACAAAATTTGGAGGATTTTTCTCTAAGATCTGGAATAAGATAAGGTTACCCATATTTCCCACACTTACTCAACATAGTACTAGAAGTTCTAGCTGGTTCAATAAGGCAAGAGAGAGCAATAAAGGGCATCCAGATCAGAAAAGTGAGCATCAAACTATCCTTATCTGCAGATGACACTCCACCAAAAAAATTACTAGAACTAGTGAATGAATTCAGTATAACAGCAGGAAACAAAATCAACACACAAAAATCAGTAACCTTCCTATATGCCAGTAATGAAATAGCTGAAGAAGAAATCAAGAAAGTAATCTCACTAACAATAGCTACCAAAAAAAAGTGAAATACTTAGGAGTAAATTTAATGAAAGAGGTGAAAGACCTCTACAGTGAAAACTATAAGACACTGGTGAAAAAAACCAAGGAGGACACAAATGGAAAGATATCCCACATTCTTGTGTTGGAATAATTAACATCATCAAAATGTCCATATTACCCAAAGCAATCTACACATTCAACACAATTTCTATCAGAATACCAATGACATTCTTCACAGAAATATAAAAAAAATCTTAAAATTTGTATGGAACCACAAAAGACCCTTTATAGCTAAAGCAATCTTGCACAAAAAGAATAAAGTTGGAGGCATCACACTCTCTGACTAAAAAATATATTATAAAAATATAGTAACCAAAACAGCACAGTACTGTCATAAAAATGGACAAATAGACCGATGGAACAGAATAGAGAGACCAGAAATAAACTGATGCACTTATAGCCAACTGATTTTTGACAAAGGTGTCAATAATATACAGTGGGAAAAGGATAGCCTCTTCAATAAACAGCACTGGGAAAACTGGATATCCATATGCAGAAGATTGAAACTAGACCCTTATCTCTCCCATACATAAAAATCAACTAAAATTAGAATTTAAGAACCCAAACTACAAAACTACTAGAAGAAACATAGGGAAAATTCTACATGAAATGGGAATGGGCAGTGCTTTTTTGAGTGAGGCAATTAAAAGCAAAAAACACAACTGGGACTACATCAAACTAAAAAGCTTCTGCACAGCGAGGGAAACTATCAAAAAAGTTTAGAGACAACCTACAGAATGGGAGAAAGTGTTTGCAATCTACACATCAGACAAGGGGCTAATATCTAGAATATATATGGAACTCAAACAACTTAACAGCAATAAAGCAAATAACCCAATTTTAAAAATGAACAAAGGACCTGAACAGACATGTCTCAAAAGAAGACATACAAATGGCCAACAAGCACCTGAAAAAATACTCAAAATCACTAATCATTAGGGAAATGCAAATTAAAACCACAATAAGGTATCACCTTACTTCAGTTAGTTTTTTTTTTTTTTTTCATCGTTTTCGTGACCGGTAAGGGGATCGCAACCCTTCATGTGGTGTCGTCCACACCACGCTCAGCCAGTGAGCACACCGGCCATCCCTATATAGGATCCGAACCTGCAGCGGGAGCGTTGCTGTGCTCCCAGTGCTGCACTCTCCCGAGTGCGCCACAGGCTCGGCCCTACTTCAGTTAGAATAGCTATCATTAGGGCCGACCCCGTGAGTGCGGTGCTGGGAGCACAGCAGCGCTCCCGCCATGGGTTCGGATCCTATATAGGGATGGCCGGTGTGCTCACTGGCTGAGCGTGGTGTGGACGACACCACATGAAGGGTTGCGATCCCCTTACCGGTCACGAAAACGATGAAAAAAAAAAAAAAAACTAACTGAAGTAAGGTGATACCTTATTGTGGTTTTAATTTGCATTTCCCTAATGATTAGTGATTTTGAGTATTTTTTCAGGTGCTTGTTGGCCATTTGTATGTCTTCTTTTGAGACATGTCTGTTCAGGTCCTTTGTTCATTTTTAAAATTGGGTTATTTGCTTTATTGCTGTTAAGTTGTTTGAGTTCCATATATATTCTAGATATTAGCCCCTTGTCTGATGTGTAGATTGCAAACACTTTCTCCCATTCTGTAGGTTGTCTCTAAACTTTTTTGATAGTTTCCCTCGCTGTGCAGAAGCTTTTTAGTTTGATGTAGTCCCAGTTGTGTTTTTTGCTTTTAATTGCCTCACTCAAAAAAGCACTGCCCATTCCCATTTCATGTAGAATTTTCCCTATGTTTCTTCTAGTAGTTTTGTAGTTTGGGTTCTTAAATTCTAATTTTAGTTGATTTTTATGTATGGGAGAGATAAGGGTCTAGTTTCAATCTTCTGCATATGGATATCCAGTTTTCCCAGTGCTGTTTATTGAAGAGGCTATCCTTTTCCCACTGTATATTATTGACACCTTTGTCAAAAATCAGTTGGCTATAAGTGCATCAGTTTATTTCTAGAATTAAAGTCAGCCCAGAGAGGCTTATTTTAATAAATTTAATTCAGGGGAAAAAGCAGCAAGCCTTCAGGTGTTCAATGATGCTATGTGCAAGGAGCTGAACTATATGCTGTTTTTTTTTTTTCACAGTAGTAAGTGATATATTGTAAGTAATTTGGGGGACTGTGTGTGTACAGGTATCTAAGACAGGGACTTCAGCAACTGTAGTAGCACAGGCATCATAGAACAAGAGAACAATATTGGATGCCTACATTATCAATTGAAACCTACTGTCACCTGAAGAGCTTCTTAACAAGAGTTCTGTCTAGTTAAGCCTTAAAATAAAACTTTTTAATAACAAAAAAAAGAAATTCTCATTTCCCTATGGATTATGGCATCCAACAAGTATTTGTAAGAATATACCGAGTGTCTAGAACTCTATCACTCTAACTTACAGCCAAGTCACATAAAACAAAGATTAACACTTCTTCATTTGGGAAGTTGCCTTTGTTTTTCAAATGAAGTACCAACCAAAAATATTTGGGAAGATAGAAAATTACTACATGACTATTGTTATGTAACAGTTTATCACACATTTAGCAGCTTAAAGAAAATATAGTTACCTCATTTCAGGAATTAAAGTGCACTAATTTTACAGAGAAGTATGCAGCTCAAACATGTTGCCATAGCATTTTGCTATATGCTTATAATTTCTTTTTTCTTACTTACTCATTTATTCTTTCATTAACAATATCTATTGCAGTTTCTGCCAACAGCTGACATTTGTGTCCTGAAGAAATTATTTAAGATTTTGTCTAGTAAAACACTTCTATTTCTAAAAGTATTAAATATCCAGTGTAAATATCAACAAATATATTCATCTGTCCAAAGATGTTACCTCATAAGAAAATGACCAAGATACCTGTTGAGAAATTGAATAAAACAATAATAGTTATAATGATAACATTTTAGATTTCTGTTTCTTACCATGCCCCCAAATAATAGTAGATAAATTAAAGAATGGTATAATCAAGCTCAGGCAGTTGGAAAGATGCATGGAAATAAGAAGGTCATGGTAGGCTTCCAGCCAAGATGGCAGAGAAGATGGTTCCTAGCATTGCTCTCTCTCACAAATCAACCAACTTGCAACTATTGAAAAGCAACAAGAGACCTGGGAGCCATGCTAGAACAGGCAGGAGCCGCATAATATGGGACCCCCAGCCCAGGTCACTGCCCACCGCCCAGAGAGGCCTGAGAGCTGCCGGGCCCACATGCCCTGAGTCAGCCACACCAGAAGAAGCAGGTGCCATGGTACCTCTTACCCAGGCCACTCCCTGCTGTTCAGAGAGGCCTGAGAGCCACCAGGCCCACAAACCCTGACTCAGCTTTGCCAGAACAGGCAGGCACTGTGGGACCCCAAGTCCAGGTCAGTCCCTGCTGCCCAGAGAGGCCCAAGAGCCACCAGGCCCACACCCCAAGCCAGCCATGCCAGAACAGACAGGCACTGCAGGACCCCAGCCCAGACTAGTTCCCACTTCCCAGAATTGGCAGTCCCTTCAGGATCCAGGCCAGACATCAGGGTGGAACAAGTGGACCATAATACCCCATGCCACAATGAATAAACACCAAAGGAAATATACCAGAAATATGAAAAATCGAGAAAGTATATCACCACTAAAGGAAAATAATAACTCTCAAGCTCTAGATCCTATAGAACAGGAAGTCCTTGAAATAACTGACAAGGAATTTAGAGTAATAATTCTAAGGAAACTAAATGAGATACAAGAAAACTCAGACAACACAATGAAATGAGAAAAAATATACAGGATCTCAAAGAAGAAATGTGCAAATAAATCAATGCCCTGACAAAGAATGTAGCACAGCTTGTGAAGCTGAAGGATTCATTCAATGAAATAAAAAACACAAAAAAGTGTCTAACCAGCAGACTAGAACAAGCAGAAGAGAGAATTCCTGACCTTGATGACAGGCTGTTTGAATTAACACAGGCAGACCAGAAAAAAGAATTTAAAAAATTGAAGAAAATCTGAGAGAGATAACAGACAACCTTAAGTACTCAAATGTCTGAATCATGGGTATTCCAGAAGGGGAGGAAAAAGGAAATGGCAGAAAACTTCCCAGGTACAGGGAAAGTCACAGACCTCCAGATTCAGGAGACCCAAAGATGCCCAAACATATTCAACCCAAAAAGGTCTTCTCCAAGATATGTTATAGTCACACTGGCAAAACTCAAAGACAAAGAGAGAATCTTAAAACCTGCAGGACAGAAGCAGAAAGAAAGGAACAAAAGATACATAATGCATCTAAACAAAAATCAGTAAAATGCTAAGAGTAAATCAACACCTTTTGATAATAACTCTAAATGTAAAGGGATTAAATTCTCCACTTAAAAGACACAGACTGACTGACTGACTGGATTAAAAAGATGGACCCAACAATATGCTGCCTTCAAGAGACTCACCTCACCTGTAAAGACATACATAGACTAAGAGTGAAAGGATGAAAAAAGATATACCATGCAAATAGAAACGAAAAATGAGCTGGAGTACCAATTCTTATATCAGATAAAATAGACTTTAAAGCAAAAACTATAAAAAGAAATAAAGACCGCTATATAATGATAAAAGGATCTATCCATCAAGAAGACATAACAATCATAAATATATACTTACTCAACATCAGAGCAGTCAGATTTATAAAGCAAACACTGTTAGAGCTAACGAATGAGACAGACACTAACATCATAATAGTGGGTGACCTGAACACCCCACTCTCAACACTGGACAAATCATCTAGGCAAAAAATCAATAGAGAAATAAAACATCTAAAGAACACTTTAGACCAATCAGACTTGGCAGATATCTACCGAACATTCCATCCAAGAACATTAGCATATTCATTCTTCTCTTCAGCTCATGGAACATTCTCCAGGATAGACCACATGTTGGTCACAGAGCAAGTCTCAACAAATTCAAAAAAATTGGAATTATTCCATTTATTTTTTCTGATCATAATCACAATGGATTAAAATTAGAAATCAATAATAAATGAAACTCTGAAAACTATACAAACACATGGAAATCTAACAACATTCTACTTAATGACATGTGGGTCCAAGAAGAAAGTAAACAGGAAACCAAAAAATTTCTTGAAACTAATGAAAATAATGACACATCATCCCCAAACCTGTGGATATTGCAAAAGCAGTACTAAGGGGGAAATTTATCACTTTAACTGCTTACTTCAGAAGAATGGAAAGATGACAAATAAACAACCTAACACTTCACCTTAAAGAATTAGAAAAACAAGAGCGATCCAAATTAGAAAAACAAGAGCAATCCAAACACAAAGTTAGTAGACAAAAAGAAATAATTAAGATCAGAGCAGAACTAAATGAAATAGCAACCCAAGAAATGATACAAAAGATCCATTAAACAAAAAGTTGGTTTTTTGAAAAGATAAGTAAAATTGACAAACCTTTAGCAAGGCTAACAAAAAAGGAGACAGAAGACCCAACTAACAAAAATTAGAAATAGAAAAGGGATATTACAACTGATACCTCAGAAATACAAGGAATCATTACAGACTACTATAAACAGCTATATGCCAGCAAATTTGAAAATCTGGAAGAAATGGATATATTTCTGGAAACATACAAACTACCAAAACTGAGGCAAGAAGACAGAAAATCTGAACAGATCAATAACAATAAAAGAGATTGAAGCTGTTTTCAGAAAGCTCCCAACAAAGAAAAGCCCAGGATCAGATGGGTTCACTTCAGAGTTCTACCAAACCTTCAAAGAGGAACTGATACCAATTCTCTACAAACTATTCTAAAAGATTGAAACAAGGCCATTCTCCCAAACTCATTCTATGAGGCAAACATCACTCTCATACCAAAACTAAACAAAGATGCATCAAAAATAGAAAACTACAGGCCAATATTCTTGATGAATATAGATGCAAAAATTGTCAATAAAATACTAGCTAACAGAATACAGCAACACATACACAAAATTATACACCGTGATAAAGTGGGATTCATCCCAGTGATGCAAGCTTGGTTCAACATACACAAATCAATGATTGTGATACACCACATCAATAAAAGCAAGGACAAAAACCATATGATCACCTCTATAGATGCTGAAAAAGCACTTGACAAAATTCAACATTCATTCATGACAAAGACTCTCCACAAGATAGGCATTGATGGAAAGTATCTCAACACAGTTAAAGCCATATATGATAAGCACATTACCAATATCATCCTGAACAGAAACTGGACAAGGATGCCCACTCTCACCACTTCTATTCAACATAGCATTGGAAGTACTAGCCTGAGCAATCAGAGAAGAGAAGGAAATAAAGGGCATCCAGATTGGAAAAAATGAAGTCAAACTGTCCCTGTTTGCAGATGATATGATCCGATACATCGAGAAACCTAAAACCTCTACAAACAAAGTCCTAGAGTTGATAAATGGTTTCAGCAAAGTTGCAGGATACAAAATCAACACACAAAAGTCAGTAGCATTTCTAAACTCCAACAATGAACATGCAGAAAAAGAAATCAAGAAAGCTAGCCCATTTACAATAGCCACCAAAAAAATAAAATACTTAGGAATAAAGTTAGCCAAGGATGTGAAAAATCTCTACAAAGAGAACTACAAACCACTGTTGAGAGAAATTAAAGAGGACACAAGAAGATGGGAAGATGTCCCGTGCTCTTGAATCAGAAGAATTAACATTGTGAAAATGTTCATACTACTCAAAGTTATCTACAGATTCAATGCAATCCCCATCAAAATTCCAATGACATTTTTGTCAGAAATGGAAAAAACTATCCAGACATTTATATGGAAAAACAAAAGACCATGCATAGCCAAAGCAATCCTGAGCCAAAAAATAAAGCACTCACATAAAAACAGAGACACAGATCAATGGAATAGAATAGAGAACCCAGAAATCAACCCACACACCTACAGCCATCTGATCTTTGACAAAGGTGCCAAGTCTACACACTGGGGAAGAGACTGCCTCTTCAACAAATGGTGCTGGGAAACACTGGATATTCATATGTAGGAGAATGAAATTAGACCCGTACCTCTCACCATATACTAAAACCAACTTAAAATGGATTAAAGAATTAAATATACTTCCTGTAACAATAAAACTCCTTAAAGAAAACATAGGGGAAACACTCCAGGAAGTAGGAGTAGGTACAGACTTCATGAATATGACCCCAAAAGCACAAGCAACTAAAGGAAAAAAAAAAAAACAAATGGGAGTATATCAAACCAAAACCCTTCTGCACAGCAAAAGAAACAATCAACAGAGTAAAAAGACAACCAACAGAATGGGAGAAAATATTTGCAAAATATACATTGGACAAAGGATTAATATCCAAAATATACAAGGAACTCAAGCAACTTTACAGCAAAAAAAAAAAAACCAAATAACCCAATTTAAAAATGGGCAAAGGAGCTGAATAGGCATTTCTCAAAGGAAGATATACGAATGGCCAACAGACACATGAAAAAATGTTCAACATCACTCAGCATTTGGGAAATGCAAATCAAAACCACTTGAGATACCATCTCACTCCAGTTAGGATGGCTAATATCCAAAAGACTGTGAATGATAAATGCTGGTGAGGTTGGAGAGAAAAAGGAACTCTCATACACTGTTGGTGGGACTGCAAAATGATGCAGCCTTTATGGAAAATGGTATGAAGGTTCCTCAAACAATTACAGATAAATCTACCATATGACCCAGCTATTCCACTGCTGGGTATATACCCAGAGGAATGGAAATCATCATGCCAAAGGGATACCTGTACTCCAGTGTTTTGCAGCACTATTTACAATAGCCAAGAGTTGGAACCAGCCCAGACGTCCATCATCAGATGAGTGGATACAGAAAATGTGGTACATCTACACAAAGGAATACTACTCTGCTATAAAAAGAAATGAATACTACCATCTGCAACAACATGGATGGGCTTGGAGAAAATTATATTAGGTGAAACAAGTCAGGCACAGAAAGAGAAATACCACATGTTCTTAATTATTTGTGAGAGCTAAAAATAAATAAATAAACACAAAACAAATAAAGGGGAGGAAGAAGACACAACAATCACAACAATTCCTTGGATTTGTTAAAACAAGTGAACAGATATGAGGTAGTGGAGGGCAAGGAGTGAAGGGGGGTGAAAGAGGAATGGATAAAATCAACTACAATGCATACTGAGAAGTTAAAATAAAAACATAAGTAAAAATACTGAAAAAAAGAAAGAAAAGAAGGTCATGGTACATAGAGCTAGGGCTGGGTCTGGAGCTCACAGACCCCTCAAGCCCATTGTCCAGACTGGGTCACAAATCCTTCACACACAGGTCTACAAGCTAGGTAACTAGAAAAAAGGTCCTTGGAGCCTTGGTTGAAGAAAGAATAGTCTTTATTCTGCACACTCACGTCTAAGAGCTAGGCAGTCCAAAATGAAACTGATAAATTCAACTGCTGAAGGCAAAATCCAAAGAAAAACTGAGAAGCTACCAGCAAAGAAAACATGCTCTATTTTTAGATGTGAGCTCTCGACCAGCTGCTGCTTCATAAAGTGAAGAACACACAAGAAGAGCAACAAAACTAAAAAGATACATGGGCACGCATACACACTAACTCCATCCACACACAACTTGTTTACAAAGAACGTGCTGCACCACACCCAACCGGACCCAAGGCATGGGGGCTTGACTAAACTATTCTATTTTCCCCACATGGTAGAAAGCACAAAGGGAAAATACTGACCAGTTGGGCTCTATAAAATTTTAATATACCAAAAATTGTTTTTAGACTAGACTATAAAAATTATTTTCAGCATTACTTGAAGAGCTAACACAGATTCAATAAGAAACATAAGGCCCCAGTTGACTAATTGATGAGGAACACGAACAGATACTTCAAAAAGTATAAACGCAACTCATAAAAACATGTGAAACAATACTCAACCTTACAAATAACTATAAAAATTTAAGTTAAAAATTGGATCCCTTTTGTACATATTAAATAATCAATCTTTAAAATATGCAACTCAAAATAACGATGGAGGTACAGTGTCATATGGCAATAGAAAAAACAGAGAAAAATTACCACACATTTGATACTAATGGCCATCTCTGGGACTCTACTTAAAACGGTAAAAACATAATAAAAATGCTACATTTACGATAGTCTTCAGCATATTACATAACACAATTGAAAGAGTGAGAAAAACTAAATGTCCAACAATAAGTAAATGTCTTTTGAAAGTGAAAATTGGCCCTGGCAGCGGTCAGTAAGAGCTAGGCTGTGATAAACTGCACACATGAAATTTAACAATGACCAGGCAAGGTGTGTCTGTGATCGTGTCTAAAACAACACAGAGACAAGAATACTCTGCAACCACAAAACAACTAAACAGTCGCTTCTCTGTACTAACCCCCATGACTACCGCTTATTTACCAATGACAACACAGCATTGCTTTGATCTTCTCAACTGCGGGAGGATAATCATTAAGGTAGCCAATCCCTAAATTGCCCCTGCTTTATACCAGCATCTAATTCAGAAATGGTGCCCTCTTCTGTAAGCCCTATTAGAATCACCCTGCACAGGCCCAAACCCTTTCATAAGCCTTTCCCAAAATCCTCCTACTTAACACTTCTACTGTTCCTCTGGTGAACATTCTGCTTTGCTGCAGCGAGCTAAATAAACTTCATTTTATTTTACTCACATGTGTTCTCATGGTCTTTGGCTGGTTAAACTGTGACAGTCTATTACATTGAGTATTTTGCAGTCATTGCAATGATAGCACACAACATGGTAAAACATGGTAATACCTCCATGAGAAACATAAAGAAAACATACCAGTGCTGTGGTTAAAACCCTGGGTTTAATGAAGTTTTTCCTCACAGTAATTTCTTCCTTATTTTCTTCTCTACTTTCTAACTTTCTTAAACTTGAGTAAATTGAATTTTTAATAAAAACATTTTGATAAAATATGAAAAATGTAAATAAAACAAAAAATCTTCCCTCAATTAAATAAGAAAGCTCATGTATCTTATGCACTCATTTTTTCCTTCTACCTATTCATCAAGACATAAATGTGTTCATAACCATTAATTGCTATATGTTATTAGCTAATTTGATGCTCCTAAGTTGATAAATGATTGATTAAATTATGCAAATAATTGATTGATTGATTGATACATATAATGAGTTAATTTATATGCATTGGTAATTATTTGATACACATAAAATGCAACAATTAATTCCTTTCTATGTTCATTCGTTTATTCTTTTGTGCTCATTCATTTATTTCATCATATATTTGTTGTGTTTCTTCAATTTTCCAGACATTGCTGAACATGATAGACTGCCTACTGGAAAAGAACTTACTCTGCAATGGGGAGGTAGAGAAGATAGATACATTATCAAATAGAGGGATAGATGCTCTATTCTCACACACAGATGATGCTGTCCAGCAGGGTCAAGGTGACACCTGTTCCTTTGGGTGGTAGAGGGTGGAAGTGGTCAGGAATGACTTCAAAAAGGAGGTGATGCTTACCATCAGTCCTTAATAAAATGTATGTTTATCAAGTAAAAGTGAGAGGAAAGAGTATTCCACGCTGCCTAAAAGTATATAATTAAGAGCTTAATTAAGAAGATGATTAATGCTTCAAGAGATTTGAGAAGTTGAGATCAATGTAAGTATAATCAGTAAGGGATTTGTGAAGGAACTAGAATTTGACCTAGATCTTAGAAAACAAAGAAGGCGTAGAAGGTGAGAAAGAAGATTTAATTTGGAATAACTGCCTAAGCATTTGTCCCAGTCTGTGACATGGTGGGTGATGTAAATCACTGTAGGATACTCTGCTGGTGTCCAGAGAACTAACAGATAAATTAAGAAACACAATTTTAGTTTTGGTGCAATCACTTCAAGGAGTTCTATGAATTACAAATTAAATCAGATCTCACAGGTGACAAACCTTCATTCCTGTGATAGTAAATGGTCATTTGAGGCAGTATCTGTCTGTAGCTGAGGAAGGTCCCACACACAGAAAGTCAGCTGAGAAGCTTAAATGAGAACTTTCTGATCTAATCTCGTTGTCCCATGAAGACAGCACTGTCCATTAGGACTGCCCTCGCAGTAGTACAAAGAGATTTCTCTGATATACACAGCTGCCTTTCTATATTCTCTGACCTCAAAGTTGGGCCAAAAATGATAAAAGTAGAAGGCAATGCTTCTTTGAAACTAACTAGCTAAAGAAAAAAAAGAAGATCCATCAGATTTTGATGGTGAAAACTTATGCCAAGTTCCAAAGGTGTAAAAATACAAAGTGCAGGGACGCATATATTTCAAACTTTAAATTGGGTCTGGAAATGCTGCACGTATGGTTACATATGGCAGGCAGACAGAGCACGTGCCAAAAGAAGCAAAATGAGTGTGAGAAGGGTGAAGCTTGATCTTGCATATGGGAAACATTAGCAAAGAGGATACAAAAGAAACTATCTGTGTAGCAAATGGGTCATATTTGTATAGAAAAAGGAGCCTAAGGGAGTGAGCAGTCTTGAACACGATATGAATGATGAACCAGAACAAATTACCCTTGGACAAACTTTCTTAGATTCTATTTGATTTTAATATCCCCTCTGAGCCTTCATAGCAGTTTTTTAGTTCTTTATCTAGAACCGTCACTTTCCTCTTTTCCATTCCATTAGCAAAACGTGAAAGAAGCCTGTTCCTCCTGCACAGTTAAAATGTAGACACATCTAGGAGGAGTCAGAAGGCAAGAACAAGCATTTACTTTTGTCCTATTTCATGTTTAAAGTCACGTTTTTCTCCTATTAATGATTGGCAAGTCTGTGCTAATTGGGGGGGAAATCAAATGTGCCATAGAATGACTCATGTGTGTTTAAGGAGCTATTGAGAAATCTTCTTTGAAATATAGTACATATTGTTTATCACTCTGAGAAGGTAAAAGAAATAGCATTTCTTGTGTCCAGTTTCAAAACTGTCCTATATATAGAAGTAGTTCTGTTCATATGTATTCAAACGGGACAAAGGTTTCTTCACAGAATTTCAATGTTATCTTCCTTATTTAAAAACAAAAATTCATCTGGTGACTTGGTGTTCATATAATATAAAATCTGTGTGACTGGATTAGTTATATAATGCCACATAAAAAAATAACCCAGAATGTTGCAGCTTAAAGTGCCATTCTCAACACAACCAGGATACTTGGCTAACAACTTGATGCATCACTGATGCTGTAAACCTGCATCACCTGGCTAAGGGAGTGGTTGCCAGGTTTCTCCACTGTGAAGTTACTTTTTTCTCCCCCTTTTTCATTCTGTACTCTTTGGAAGTAGGTCACCAACTGCAGCCCCCCAAACATGCATTGGGGTGCAGAGTTATTTTTACTCTCATTGAGAAACGAGTATCTACATAGATTATTTGGAATTCTACTGCATGGTAGATTTGTGTATTCTTCCATGTTTCTTTACTTATTCAGTTATTCATGTGATTTTGAAATCATGGATGTTTATTTTATATTTTGTATTATAATCCAGTACTACATTATTTAATGTAGTATTGTAAGCTTTGGCAATTAGAAGCTCTTTCATTTGGCTCCTGTGTCTCTGTGATGATTAATTTTACGTCAACTTGACTAGGCTAACTGAAACCCAGACAGCTAGTAGAACATTATTTCTGGGTGTGTTCATGAGGGTGTTTCTGAAAGAGATTAACATTTGAATCGGTAGAGTGAGTAAAAAAAGATATGCCCTCACCAGTATGGGCAGGATCATCCAATCCACTGAGGGTCCTAGTACAACAGAAAGGTGGAGAAGGGGTAAATTCTCTCTTCTTGTTCTGAGACATCCATCTTCTCCTCCCCTTGGACATGGTAGTGCCTGGTTCTCAGGCCTTTGAATGTGGACTGAACTACACCACTGGCTTTCCTAGTTCTCCAGCTTGCAGACAGCATGTTTTGGGAATTCGCCACCTCCATAATTATGTGAATCAACGATCATGACAAACTTCTTATTTATTTTTATATATCTTATTGGTTCTGTTTCTCTGGAGAACCCTAATATAGTCCTTTTGACATACCCTATTATTTGGGGCTTTTGGTTTGTTTGTTTTTTAGCATTGTCTTAATTTCTAGCACTACAAGATGTTTCAGACTTCTTATGTATAATCTAGAACCAGCCCTAGACGCAGCCATTTTTTCTAGGAGTCCTGGTTTTTTTCACTGGAGAATGGTATTTAAAAACCACTGTGTGGGTGCTCGGAATACTCATTGCTACTGGGATGTCTCTGCTTTTAGGCCATCTCAGTAGAACTAGGAAACATATGTGTGTTTAGTAACCCATGCATCCACATTATCTATAATTATTTCCCTATATATACATCACTATCTACATTAAGCTAAGTATGAGTTTATAGTAATGTTGCCAACTCTAATTCAGACACATGAGTCATTCTAGCTTTCTCCCCTTGCTTATATGTTAATCCCCACTCCAACAGTAAAAAGCTGGCTCCCATCATTTGACATTTATTTACTAATTTGTTAACTCTCAGCATGTATGTATAGAGGTTTCACAATTGCTAACCCAAATACCCGTGGAAAACAACTTTATCAGCTAGAGTGGAATGCTTATGTACAGTTTAACAGTTTGATTTGTCATTAGTCTTACCGTTTTCAGTCATTTCCTAAGTTACTTAAATCATCACCTCTTTTTCCCCAGGTGTGTGAGGTTAAGTAACACACTTGCAATACAGTTAGACTCGTTTGACAAAGTCTGCATTCCATCTAGGAATTCCCCACCCTTAGGGGTGGAGTTTTTTAAATGCACCTACATTTAGGCTCACTCTTTGTGCTGTAAAGCTGTATGGGTTTTGGCAAATGAATAATGTCATGAATCCACCACTATGGTTCAGAATGGTTTTTGGCCCTAAAAAACTCTCGTTTGTTTCACCTGATCAGCCCAATGACCCTCATCAAACCACTGGCAACCACTGACTTGGCTTTTGTTTCTACAGTTTCGGGGTTTTTTTAAAGAATGTCATATAAATTAAATCATACAGTATGTAGCCCTCTAAGACTGGCTTCTTTCACTTAGCAATACTCATTTAAGATTTATTCATGTCTTCACATGGCTTGATAGTGAATAGTATTCCCACTTTATGGATGTATCATGGTTTGCTTCTCCATCATACAGTATGTAGCCCTCTAAGACTGGCTTCTTTCACTTAGCAATACTCATTTAAGATTTATTCATGTCTCCACATGGCTTGATAGTGAATAGTATTCCCACTTTATGGATGTATCATGGTTTGCTTCTCCA
>NW_007731655.1:152722-153195 GCF_000696425.1 Galeopterus variegatus
CTTGGTTTTGAGGTTTGTATTCTTGATGATACAAATCATCATTTCTCTGTGTATTTTAATGCGTCTAATAGAGTTCCAAGAGTTCTATGCTCACACACATTTACACATTACATATATGTGTATGGATATATATGTATGGATATATATAATTAGTTATAGGAACAGACATTCACAAAGACTCCAAAATTATTTTTAAATTGTTGCCAAATTATTCCCTATTCATGTAATAATTTCCCTGCCCCTCAAAAAAAAAAAAAAAAAAACCCTATGTATTTTTGTACTAGTCCCATGGAGTAGAAGCTCACATTAGTTTTTAATCAAAAATGTGGTTATTAGTGACAGAAATTCTTTTGGGGTTGTTCTGATACCAAATAGAATGTGACTTAAAGTGCGACTTTTACTGATTCAGTCGAACCTCCAAAACCTTTTGGTTAAAAGTACCTGCCAAGTGTCCTGCCTTTCAAAGGCAAACT
>NW_007731656.1:0-1756 GCF_000696425.1 Galeopterus variegatus
ATATTACAACTGATTCATCTGAAATACAAGGAATCATTCGAGACTACTATAAACATCTATATGCTAACAGATGTGAAAATCTGGAGGACATGGATAAATTTCTGGACACACACAAGCTCCCAAACTGAGCCAAGAAGATGTAGAAAGTCTGAACAGACCAATAACAATAAAAGAGACTGAAGCTGTTATTGGAAGGCTCCCAACAAAGAAAAGCCCAGGACCAGATGGATTCACAGCCAAATTTTACCAAACATTCAAAGAGGAATTGACACCAATTCTCTACAAACAATTCCAAAAGATTGAAACAGAGGCCATTCTCCCAAACTCATTCTATGAAGCAAATATCGCCCTGATATCAAAACCAGGTAAAGATACAACTAAAAAATAAAACTATAGGCCAATATCCTTGATGAATATAGATGCAAAAATCCTCAATAAAATACTAGCCAACACAATACAGCAACACCTCGTGAAATTATACACCATGATTAAGTGGGATTCACCTCAGGGATGCAAGGTTGGTTCAACATACACAAATCAATAGATGTGATACACCATATTAATAAAATGAAACACAAGGACCATATGGTCATCTCTATAGATGCTGAAAAAGCATTTGATAAAATTCAACATTCATTCATGACAAAGACCCTCTATAAGTTAGGTATAGATGGAAAGTATCTCAACATATTTAAAGCCATGTATGATAAACCCACTGCCAATATCATCCTGAATGGATGATGAACAGGAACTAGACAAGGATGCCCACTCTCACCACTCCTATTCAACATAGTGTTGGAAGTACTAGCCAGAGCAATCAGAGAAGAGAAGGACATAAAGGGCATCCAGATTGGAAAAGATGAAGTCAAACTGTTCCTGTTTGCAGATGACATGATCCTATATATCGAACAGCCTAAAGCCTCTACAAAAAAACTCCTGGAGTTGATAAATGATTTCAGCACAGAAGCAGGACACAAAATCAACACATAAAAATCAATAGCATTTCTATTCTCCAATATTGAACATGCAGAAACAGAAATCAAGAAAGCCTGCCCATTTACAATAGCCACCAAATAATAAAATACTTAGGAATTGAGTTAACAAAGGATGTGAAAAATCTCTATANCTCTATTAGACCTAAAGAAGGAAATAGACACTAATACCATAATAGCAGGTGACCTGAACACTCCACTGTCAATATTGGACAGATCATCTAGACAAAGAATCAGCAGAGAAACACAAAAGCTAAATAACACTCTAGACCAATTGGACTTGGCAGATATCTACAGAACATTCCATCCAACAAACTCAGAATATTCATTCTTCTCATCAGCACATGGATCTTTGTTCAGGATAGATCACATGTTAGGTCACAAATCAAGTCTCAACAAATTCAAGAAGTTGGAATTATCCCATGTATTTTTTCAACCACAATGGATTAAAATTAGAAATCAATAACAAACGAAATTCTGGAAACTATACAAACACATAGAAATTAAACAGCATTCTACTTAATGACATATGGGTCCAAGAAGAAATCAAACAGGAAATCAAAAAATTTATTGAAACTAATAAAAATAATGATACATCATAATGAAACCTGTGGGATACCACAAAAGTAGTACTAAGGGGGAAATTTATCACATTAAATACTTAATTCAGAATTATGGAAAGATGGCAAGTGAACAAACAGTACTTCAACTTAAAGAACTAGAAAAACAAGAACAATCCAAACCCAAAGTCAGCAGATGGAAAG
>NW_007731656.1:3118-3949 GCF_000696425.1 Galeopterus variegatus
AACTATCCAGACATTTATATGGAATAACAAAAGACCAGGCATAGCCAGAGCAATTCTGAGCAAAAATAATAAAGTTGGATGCATAACACTACCTGACTTTAAACTATACTACAAAGCTATAATAAACAAAACAGCATTGTACTGGCATCAAAACAGACACACCGATCAGTGGAATAGAATAGAGAATCCAGAAATCAACCCACACACCTACAGCTGTCTGATCTTTGACAAAGGCACCAAGCCTATACACTGGGGAAGAGACTGCCTCTTCAGCAAATGGTGCTGGGATAATTGGATATCAATAAGCAGGAGAATGAAACTAGACCCATACTTTTCACCATACACTAAAGTCAACTCAAAGTGGATAAAAGAATTAAATATACACCCTGAAACAATAAAACTTCTTAAAGAAAACATAGGAGAAACACTTCAGGAAGTAGGACTGGACACCGACTTCATGAATATGACCCCAAAAGCATAGGTAACCAAAGGAAAAATAAACAAATGGGATTATATCAAACTAAAGAGCTTCTGCACAGCAAAAGAAACAATTAACAGAGTTAAAAGACAACCAACAGAGTGGGAGAAAATATTTGCAAAATATACATCTGACAAAGGATTAATATCCAGAATATACAAGGAACTCAAACAACTTGACAAGAAAAAAACAAGCAACCCAATTAAAAAATCGGCAAAAGAGCTAAGTAGACATTTCTCTAAGGAAGATATACAAATGGCCAACAAACATATGAAAAAATGCTCAATATCACTCAGCATACGGGAAATGCAAATCAAAACCCCCCGGAGATCCCACCCCCCCCCAGTTAGGAT
>NW_007731656.1:5488-64924 GCF_000696425.1 Galeopterus variegatus
CCTGAAGGCAGGGGACTGGCAGTGTAAACCCCATTGTTCATAAATTTTATTGTATGAATATTAACAGAATACGTTGCTTTTTAAGCAAATGTCGTAGAAGCATTTACTGTCATACTGCGTTACGTAGCGAGGAGTTTCAGTAAGAAGACTGGTTGCTATTCCCAGAATTAGGAGATATAGTCAGAAGGTCTTACCTGACATTCAGTGAAATCTGGAAGCTGGTGTGGTCTTTGGTTCCGTCACAAGTTTGGGGCACAGTCTGCACCACTAAAGCAAATGGGAAATCTTCCTTTTCTGGAAGAATGTTGTATTTCAAGGATGTCTATGGAACATTAAAGACAAAAATCTGTTTTTCTCCCTTCCTCAGAATTCCTTTCAACTTTCTCACTCTTTCTCTGATTTGCCCCGTTGCTGGCTGTGTCAGGACTTTTGAGTGAGAGTAGTTACAGTACACTGTCCTCATCTGTCCGAGAGTCTCACCTGGATGTAGACACATCCTTCCCCTGTCACTCTTGCACTGTACTCCCCAGGCACCTCTGGCAATGAGACCTGCTGTAGTAACAGGCGGTTGTGGTCGTCCACTTGGAATTTTGTGGAAAATGTTCCTGAAGACTGGATGGTCACCTGTGCAGCCTTCCCAGTTCTGGTAAAAGTGGCTGCTCCATATCTGGACAATGCGTAGAGAGCCACTACGGTGTCCTGAAAGAGATGAGCGAGAGAACCTGCTTAGGTATAATAACCCTCTGAGGACTGAGACATTTTCCAAAGACCCATGTAAGCTGCAACAAAGGGGCCTTAATTTCCTATTTCCCTCTCTACTTAAATATTGTAGCTCTAATTTCAAGATTGATTATAATCTTTAGATAGATGACAGAACCATAATACTCTTATTCACATTGGACTGTATGCCCTAGAGGTTTATTTTATTTATCAGAATATGGAATGTGAAAATGTATGTTAATGGTCATCATTTATTAGCATCAGCTCTCTGCCTCAGATGTCTTTCTTGACAACTGTGGTCATTTCTGCCACCACCTACACAAACTTCAGTCTACTCTGCTTGGCTGCTGAGGCGGGAGTCCTGAGAGAACCCAGTGTCCTCTGTAGCCATGATCAGGGTCATGCTTCAGTTTCTCCAAAGAAAATAAAAGGCAAATATTACAATTATTTTCTTGATCTAATGGCATTTTTATGTGGTGCTCCCTTCTTATTGAAATATTATCTGTGGATTCTCCCTATATGCCGGGAGAACCCAGTGTCCTCTGTAGCCATGATCAGGGTCATGCTTCAGTTTCTCCAAAGAAAATAAAAGGCAAATATTACAATTATTTTCTGGATCTAATAGCATTTTTATGTGGTGCTCCCTTCTTATTGAAATATTATCTGTGGATTCTCCCTATATGCCGTATTCTCCATACTCATCAACAATGAACCTGGGTGACATCCAGAATGAATGGTGACTATCTCAATAAAATCATTTAGTTCTTTTCATTCATATGGAAGGATCAGTGATTAAATATAATGAAGAAAGAGTGGCGTGCATTTAGTCACTTTCTATTCTCTTTTAAGGTTGTATATGTGGACACCTAAATTCTCTGAAGATAAAGTTTCCTGCTGTGCACATATTGATGAATTGTTTAGATACACGATTATCTGGTTAGGCTTAGGAGGTTGGGTGAATAATGACAGCTCTTTACACTCCTGATGAACAAATGTTGGTGTATTAAGAGGTGGATAAGGGAAACATGAAGTGTGTCAGCTTTAAAAGATGCCAGCTAAGGGGGACCCAAGAATGCAAAGATTTGTAAGGAGAGACAATTTAGTTTTGTGTATACTTCCTGGAAACAACTTAAAAGTCTCTTAGAACTTCCAGAAGAATGGTAGGAGATTTTTTCTTCATTCTGCGGGTGCCCCACTGCTCCTTTAGGGAGCTAGAGTTGCTGCTGGAAGCAGGAGACTGCATAACAGCACAGGCATGGGGTGCCAGAACTCTACACAGTTTCTTTTCAGCCCTCGTTGACGTTGATTTTCTCATTATCCCTGAATACTAATAACATTTTCCTCATTTCAGATTACTGTCATCTTCATTTTTTCTTTTTGTATGTGTTTGTATTTTGTTCAAACCTTTTGCCAGAAGTTAAATGTTCCGGCGAATCACTGACCTGGGTGGAGGAGAAGCCGCCATGGGAATTCTGCTGCTTTGTGATCCATTTCACAGCGTGCGTTGCGGAGTTCAGGTCCTCTGAGCTTGGGGCTGGCTGGGCCGTGAGGCGAGCCAGGAGCACATAGGACGTCATCTCCACCTCAGCAGAAGGAGCCTGGGGCTGATAAACATGCCCTTCTGGTGCCCTGGGTTTCTGAGGTCGTGTCCAGTGGATAGAATTATCTGGGTGTGAGAAAAAAATATTTATAATTGACTATATATTTATATTTAATTTTAGTGGAAAGTACCCAAGCCAGAGCTGAAGTGAAGGTTGTATTCCAGTTACAATCTTTCTAACGTTGTGTAGATGCTTTTCCTTTTATGTTATCTGAACTTGGTGTGTTTCAGATCAGCTAAGGCAAAGAAAGTTGCTGAAATCTGATGCCTATACGTATCTATGTTTTTAAATAGTTGCTACAGGGTTGGTGGGAGGAAGAGATGGCAGGAGGAGGTTCTCTCACTGCTTATGGCTATTTCCTATTTCTGATGTTATCTAAATCTCATTTGGAGTTTGTTAAATTTCTTATAAATCCCATTCTTAGTGGTTTCTTGTGAGGATCACAGATCACATGAAATTCTAGAGTTTGCACTCATTTGATTGGAAAAAATAATACTAACAGCTGATGTGCTTAGCCTGCTGATCAATCATAATGCTTCTTGAAGTATAACTAAGGGAAACTCATGCACATGCACAGGGAGACAGGTACGAGGATCCTCACTGCAGCATTGCTTGTAATAGAAGGAAATAATAATGAGAAAAGATCCATGAGGAGAAATCTGATATATAAATTATGACCTATTTATATACTGTAATATATTATGCAGCAGTGAAAATTAATGACCTAAGAGCTACAGACACTGGTATAGGGACTCTCAATATAATATTGAAATTAAAAAAATAAAAGGAAAACAAACAGAAAATAAACTGCAGAAATATCCTAAAAATATAATACTGCTTATTTAAAGATGAAAAACATGTACGAATTCTGACTTGAAATTAAAAAAATAAAAGGAAAACAAACAGAAAATAAACTGTAGAAATATCCTAAAAATATAATACTGCTTATTTAAAGATGAAAAACATGTACGAATTCTGACTATTATTTGAGGATACCTATACAGCAAAAATATAAAGAAATCGACGGAAATGGTAGTGACAAGTTCAGGACAATGGTCACTTCTGCAAATGGAAGTGGTACACGGGATTTTTCATGCATTGGTGATATTTTATATCTTAAGTTGGGAAGGAGTTATATATGGGTGTTTGCTAGTGACTTTTTATGCCTTTTTATATATATGTAATATTTACCAGTACATTAAAAAATAATTAATGGCACAGTCAAAGGAGAAAGGTCGAATGCATTTTATTGGACATCTTATCATTTGCATTTTATTTTCTATTTCTTCAACCCCTTTTATAGACCGTGGTATATGTAGAAGTATTGTGTAAATATGAATAGATTGGTCAACATTAATAATCTTGTGAAATAAGCTTTCCTTATATTGAAGATGATATGATTCACCAGGTAAGGCTTGGATACATATTAAGAACTGATATCTTAGTAATAATTAGTACTTTTCTAGCATTTACTATGTGCCATATGCTCTACCAAGTGTTTCATGTGCATTAACTCATTTGACACAGCAACCCTATGAAGTACACACTATTATTATCTCCATTTTGCTGATGAAGGAACTGAAACATAGACAAGTTAATGCCTTGCCCGAAATCACATAGGGAGTATGTTTAGGAGCTAGTCTACAGGGGCTAAGCTTCTCACTACTGCATTATACTGCCTCTTATCTTTTGATGTCTGGTTTGATTAAGAAATCCTGGATTTTATAAAAATTTGATATGGACAAAATATATATGATATACATAAAAGAAGACAGGGGACAGGGTTCACAGGAGGTAGGAGTAGGGCGTTATTGTAATGTAGTTCTTGATATAGAGAATATGGGACAGGAGAAAGAGCTCAGGTGTGCTCTCACCTTCTTTCACAGCTTCCTCCTCAAGTGATTTCAGTATCTCTTTCCTCTTGTCCTGGTCACCTGCCAGGGCAAAAGCATAGGCCAGCAGTGCCTTGGTGTAGACATGGCTGCCATGGGCCACTTTCTGTGTTGTCTTCCAGGCTGACTCCAGGCAGAACAGGGCATTGCGGACAACAGGGTGCTGTGAAAAGAGAACAGGAAGGGAACTGAGCTATCTGCACAGAGGTGCTAGCATTCTGGGGAAACACACAGATCATAGCACAGGAGATAAAGAAGTTTTTCAAATGATTTTACACATCTGTTTCTCATTCTTATGGATAGAGAGAATAATATTTTTTATCTGTTACTCTCATATTCAAAAAACATATCTTTAGAATTCTTTTTTTTTGAAGGAGTAGGGGAGAAATAGCCACTGGGAAAGTATAAACCTTTCTTAATGGATTGACCAAATTCTCTATTGATCTGGGAAGCATTGGCATTGCATAGAGGGAAAATTGACACTTGGCATTTAGTAATGTAGTATTTCAGAGAGCAGGTCAGCGGTTTTGTTGCATACAGAGTTGTCCTTCAGCAGAGACATACGGTGGTACCTACAGTGACTGGGAGAGGAATCTCCAGAAGGGCAATGGTGATATAGGCGGAAAGAGTCACTTCATCTTCTACTCCTCCCTGTGAAGATGAGAAAGACAGGAGATTTGAGTAATTCAACTTCTAAGAATTCTCTTAATCAGTGCTTTCCACTCTGCTGTGTCATGAAGTTTATCCTCACCCATATCCGTCCCCATGGAGCAACGTATCACCACTAACCTAAGTTTCATCCTTTCTTCCTTGGTGCTATCCAGGTTTTACTTTCCTCTGATACATTCCCTTAGGCATTTCTATATTATCACTTCCTTTCTCATCCTTGTGGATATCATAATGGACAAATCAAAACCAACTCCAGAATGGTTCACCTTCATGGCGTTGTTGAGCAGTGACCCAGAGCTCTTGAAACAGCCGTTGTCCTTCTGCTTTTGCGAGAGCCAGGTGAGGGCTTGGGTAATGTGTGCTTCATCGATGTAGATATATGCTCGAGCCTGGGCAAAAGTCTTCAGCACAAAGGCTGTGAGCCTGACGGGGGAGGAAGCGATGATGATATCTATGTTATTGCAATGGTTTTGTAGCCACTTCACAGCAAGGGGCTTTATATGACACTTCTTACATTGATGTGCGTCATCTAACAGGAGTTCTTGTGTCCTTAGGTTGCCTATCGCCTTTAGTCTCCTTGATTAACCTTCTAGATCTAGTATTTCCTTGAAGACTCACTTTCCCTTTGTCACAGGGAGTATAAGTACTTCTAACATTGATTTTTCTTAGTTAATTGGTCAAGGGTTAAATCTCTGTTTTCTTTAGAGATTTCCTTCTGTAAATGATGGAATCTTCTCATGTGCACCTACTAAGAGTAGATGCAATAACTCCTGCTAATGTTGTGTTGCCTTGGGGATCTTAAAAAATAAAAATGTTTCATATCACTGTCTCCCTCTAAATTTTTTCCTCCTGTTAATATATTTATTCTAAGTCAAGATGAATATGATCTAAAAAATATAACATAAGCTGAAGTTAACATAGTTTATCTGGAAGGTATATGATATGTTCACTGGTCATAAAATTTAAAAACTCATGGTTATGAGAGCTATTTAAGAAAATACCTTGGCATATTATTAAGAGGATTAATTTTGGGAGCAAGTCTACCACAAATGTATTTCAATTTCAGCTTTTCTGCTTGTTATCTTGCTAATCTTGATGTATTTATCAGTATAACCAACTACATGTCTAATAACATATCTAATAGGGTTGCTGTAAATATAATTGTGGTAATACACATACAAGACATGGCACAAAAATAGGAGCTCAAAAAATTGTCCTTCCCTTACCAGGTATTGCCCTTGTTCCTGCTATATTTCTCCCCAAAGGTGCTGTAGGAGCCATCAGAGTGCTTGTAATTCAACTGTCTCTGGTAACCTGGAATGGAAGATTAATGAAACATGACAGATTAATGTGCATACTGAAGCCAGAGAAATGTCTGAAATGCCTTGGCCTCTCTTGTGACCATTCCCAAATTTTACTGGCATAAGGTTCTGACACAAGGTTCTGAGCCTTAAACATCTTGTTGGAGGTTGGAGAGTGGAGAGTTTCCATGGAATTAACAGTTATATTATTCTTACCATAGTAGCTATTATAGTGAGATAAGCTAATGTGTCATAGTATTGATAAATAACTCAAGCCTATTTGGAAATATAGTTGAAACAGCACTGTCAAGTTTCCACTCACTCATTCAATCACTCACCAGTGTTGAGATATCCAATGGCCTTAGACTTGATCTCTGGAGTCAGCTGCTGTGTTTCATTTAGATAATCCAGAACATAGATGTTAGGAGCAAAGAGGACCATATTCTGTTCTCCACAGCCAAAGGGCATCTGGAGGAGATTCTGTGTATCTTGCATGGCAGAGCCTAATATGTCTCCTAGGGAATGAAAGAGATGGGAAGCCATAAAGCTTAGAAATTATAATCTATCAGAATCATTAAGAAGAAATGAATAATTAGCTGAGCTAAGAAGAAATGAAGATTTATAGGAAGGGTGAGTCTCCCAGGGACAGAGGTATGATTGGAAGCAATACACAAGCCCAAGGAAGGAGGGAGAAAGAAGCTAAAATTATAGCTGTTATTTTGAGTAAATGTTTATAAAAAAGAAATATAGTAGGAGCTATTAATGTGCAAATACACTAGGGTCTGGAGACTCACCCAAAACTGAGACAGAGGCTCGGGCAGATTCTTCTACCACATTTGGTGGCAGCTTCAGGAATATTTGTTCAGATACTTCAGCACCTAGAGAAACAAATCAGCCATATAAAAATTATTTATGCAATATATCTTTCTGGAGTGCTCTATGATCCAGAAGCCAGAACTATGTCTTACACCTAAATTCCTTTTGAAAAGCTATCACTCTCTTAATAGAACAGTATTTTCATATCTCAAACATGGGCTACTGGAATTCTGAAATTTCCAGATTTTTTTCCCCAACCATCTTTTTCCCTATGTGTAGAGGTGAATTACAAAAAAAGATGATGAAGTGATAAGAGCTTGACGATGAGGTGGTTCAGGTGCAATTATCCCATGGCTAACACAAGATGGTTATTACAAGATGATCTATTTAGTGCCTACCCTCAACTTCCTTACTCAACAGCTGCATGGGAAAAAAACCAGCAAAGCCCTGTATGTATACATAAGCAAAAGAAAAATTCCTCAAAAGGTCCTGAATTCTAAAACAATGTTATATCCTTTCTTCAGTCAAATTTCATCAGATATGAAGATAGCGTTTTTGTGAAAGATTCATAAAATGGGGGTGGAGAGGTGAAGATGGGCAGTATTCGACACATTGAAAATAAAATAATTACTAGTGATGAACATACATATACTTCCGTTTTAATCTTGGTGAATTATGGTAAAGATGGAAATGAGAGAAGTGTAGTATTTATTTTTATACTGCATCCTTTCCTAGTAAAATTAATATTAAAACTTTTGTGAGAAGGCAGATGCCATAAACAAAGTTATAAGACAAATGATCGAGTGAAATATTTTGACTAATTAAAATAATTGTTACTGATGAACATATACTTACTGTCATTTTAATTTTTGTGAACTATATAAAGATGATGTATGTGTATTATTTATCTTTCTTCCTTCATAAAATTAATATTAAAATTTTTGTAAGAGAACAAATGTGACCTGAGTGAGCTCTGGAGGGGCTTGTAGGCCCCACTGAACCACTGTGTGGGCTGCCCAAGTGAGTGCATGCAGGACCTGTGCACTAACTAGCCAAGGCAGCTCACTGCACACTCAACTGCATTGAAGAAAGAAGAGTCACCAGCAGAACCTACAAATAGAGAAGGAAGTCTTTCCCCTCATAACCCACTCCAGAGTGATAGAAAAATTAAGTGTTCTACCAGCTGACCAAACATCAGCATAGAAATACTAGAACTACAAAAAACAAGAAGATATGACACCACCAAAGGAATATGGTAATTCTCAAGTACCAAACCCCATAGAGCAAGAAACCCTTGAGATGTCTGAAAAGGAATTCCAAGCACTGATTTTAAGAAAACTCCAAGAAAGAAGAATCAACTAGAGAACACAATGAAACAAGAAAAAATATTAAGGATATGAAGGAGGAAATTTACAAAGAGATTAATAACTTATAAATAGAATGTAACAGAACTACTAGAAATGAAGGATTCTCTCAGTGAAATATAAAACAGAACAGAAAGTTTGAGCAGCAGGCTAGAGCAAGCAGAAGAAAGAATCTCAGAACTCAAGGATGTTCTTTTTGAAAAAACCAAGGCAGATAAGAAAAAGAAAAAAAAGAATAAAAAAAATGAAGAAAATTTAAGAGAGCTAGCAGACAACCTTAGATGTACAAACATCCAAATCATGAGTATTCCAGAAGGGGAGAAAAAAGGAAAATGCATTCAAAACTTATTCAAGGAAGTAATAACAGAAAACTTCCCAGGTACAGGGAGGGATACAGATCTTCAGATCCAGGAAGCCCAAAGATCCTCAAACATATTCAATCCAAAAAGATACTCTCTAAGGCACATGATGTCAAACTGGCAAAACTCAAAGACAAAGAGAGAATTCTAAAAGTAGCAAGAAAAAAGTGTCAAGTCACCTATAAGGGAGCTCTCATCATGTTAACAGCAGACTTCTCAACTGAAACCTCAAAGGCCAGAAGAAAATGGGTTGATATATTCAAAACACTAAAAGAAAACAATTGCCAGCCAAGAATATACCCAGCATGGTTATCCTTCAGAGATGAGGGAGAAATAGTGTATTTCTCTGACATACAAAAATTATGGGAGTTCACTACCACACGCCCAGCCCTGCAGGAAATTCTCAAAGGAGTCCTGCATCTGCAATCTGAAAAACAATAATCAATATCATGTATTCACAAGAAAAAGCAAAACCTGCCCTTAAAACCAAAATGCAAACAAGAAGGAGAAAGAAACTAAATCATGTCACCTCAAAAATACAACTAGCATTGAAGATGAAAAATAAAAGGGGAAGAAAGGGACAAATGATGTTTAGAACATCTAAACAAAAAGCAATATAAATGACAGGAGTAAAGCAATACTTATCAATAACAACCCTAAATGACTGATTGGATTAAAAAGCTAGATCCAACTATATGCTGTCTTCAAGATACCCATCTCACCTATAAAGATAAACACAGACTAAAACTGAAGGGATGGACAAAGATATACCATGCAAATGGAAAACAAAAATGAGCAGGGGTAGCTATTTTTACATCAGATAAAATAGACATCAAACCAAAAACCTTAAAGAGATAAAGAAGGCCACTATGTAATAATAAAGGGATCTATCCATTTAGAAGACATAACAATCATAAATATGTATGCACCCAACAGTGGAGCACCTAGATATGTAAAGCAAATACTCTTACACCTAAACATATAGACCCAAATACAGTAAGAGTGGGTGACCTGAACACCCCTCCATCAGCTTTAGACAGATCTTTCAGGTAACAAATCAAAAAAGAAACACAAGATTTAAACTACACCTTATACCAATTAGACCTGGCAGACATCTACAGAGCATTTCATTCAAAAACTAGAAAGTATACTTTCTTGTCATCAGCACATGGAACATTCTCCAGGACAGACCACACAGTAGGTCACAAATCAAGTCTTAGCAAATTGAAAAAAACTGAAATCATCCCAAGTATCTTTTCACACCACAATGGATTAAAACTGGAAATCAATAACAAGAAAATTCTGGAGACTATTCAAGTGCACGGAAACTGAACAACAGATTCCTGAATGACCTATGGGTCCAAGAAGAAATTAAACAGGAAATCAAAAAATTTCTTGAAACTAATGATAATAAAGATACATCATATCAAAACCTGTGGGATACTGCAAAAGCAGTACTAAAAGGGAAGTTTATTGCAATAAACACGTTAGAAGAATGGAAAGTTTTCTGATAAATGACCTAATACTACACCTCAAAGAACTAGAAAAACAGCAACAAACAAACCCAAAAGCAGTAGACCAAAAGAAATAATCAAGATCTGGGCAGAACTAAATGAAATAGAGACCCAAAAAACAAGACAATGAAACAAAAAGTTGTTTTTTTTTTTTTTGAGAAGGTAAATAAAATAGATAAACCTTTAGCTAGGTTAACTAATGAGAGAGAGAGAGAGAAGACCCAAGTAACAAAACTCAGAAATGAAAAGGGAGACATTACAACCAATACCACAAAAATGCAAAGAATCATTACAGATTATTATAAACAACTATACACCAAGAAATATGAAGACCTGGAGGAAATGGATAAATTTCTGGACACATATAAACTTCCAAGACTGAACCAAGAAGAAATGTAAAACTTGAACAGACCAATAACAAGTAATGAGGTTGAAGCAGTAATCAGAAATCTTACAATAAAAAAGCCCAGGATGGATGGCTTTACAGCTGAATTCTATCAAACATTTAAAGAAGAATCAATACCACTTCTCTTCAAACTTTTCCAAAAAACTGAAATGGAAGCCATTCTCTCAACCTCATTGTATGAGCAGCATCATCCTGATACAAAAACCAGGCAAAGATACAACAAATAAAAGAAAACCACAGGCCAGTATCCTTGATGAATACTGATACAAAAATCCTCAACAAAATACTAGCAATCAGAGGTTGGTTCAACATATGAAAGTCAATAAATATGATACATCACATCAACAAAACGAAGGACAAAAGCAGTATGATTATCTCAATTGGTGCAGAGAAGGCATTTGTCAAAATTTGACATCCCTTCATGATTAAGATTCTCAGCAAATTAGGTATAGAAGAAAATTATCTCAATGCAATAAAAGCAATTTATGACAAACCAATTGCCAATATCATCCTGCATGGATGAGAAGAACAGGAACCAGACAAGGATGCCCACTCTCACCACTATTATTTAACATAGTATTGGAAGGACCAGCTAGAGCAATTAGGCAAGAGAAAGAAATAAAGGGCATCAAGGAGAGGATGAAGCCAAACTCTCCATGTTTTCTGATGATATAATCTTATATATAGAAAAATCTATAGAGTCTACCAAAAAACTCTTACAGCTGATTAACAATTTCAGTAATGTTGCATGATACAAAATCAGCACTCAAAAATCAATAGCGTTTTTATACTACAATAACAAACTAGCAGAAAACGAATTCAAAAAAGCAAGCTCATTTACAATAGTCGCCAAAAAAATAAAATACATAGGTATCAATTTAACCAAGGAGGTGAACGATCTCTTTAATGAGAACTACAAAACACTACTGAAAGAAATTAAAGAGAACACAAAAAGGTGGAAAGACATACCATACTCTTGGATGGGAAGAATTAACATCATGAAAATGTCCATTCTGCCCAGAGCAATCTACAAATTCAATGCAATCCCTATCAAAATACTAATGACAGTCTTCACAGACATAGAAAAAGTAATCCTAATATTCATATGGAACAATAAACGACCTCCAATAGCCAAAGCAATCCTGGGCAAAATTATTAAAAAAAATATAGCCAGATGCATAGCACTATCTGAATTCAAATTATACTGCAAAGCTATTGTAAGCATAACAGCTTGATACTGACATAAAAACAGACACTTGGACCAATGGAACAGAATAGAAGACCCAGAAATCAGCCAACTGATCTTTGACAAAGGCAACAAGAACCTACATTGGGGAAAAGACTGCCTCTTCAATAAATGGTGCTGGGAAAATTGGACATATATATGCAGAAGAATGAAAGTATACCTGTACCTCTCATCATATACCAAAATCAACCTAAAATGGATTAAAGATTTAAGTATAACACCCCAAACTATAACTTCTAAGAGAAAACATAGGGTAAACACTTTACTAAGTAGGACTAGGCAAAGACTTTATGAATAAAACCCCCAAAATGAAAAGGAATAAAAGAAAAAATAAAGAAATGGGATCACATCAAACTAAAAACCTTCTGCACAGCAAAGGAAACAATCAACAGAATGGAAAGAAACCTATGGAATGGGAGAAAATATTCAAAAACTATACATCCAACAATAGATTAATATCCAGAATATATAAGGAACTCAAACAACTTCACAGTAAAAAATCAAATAATCCAATTTAAAAATGGGCAAAGAAGCTGAACAGAAATTTTTCAAAGGAAGACATATAAATGGCCAACAGGTACATGAAAAAATGCTTAGCATCAGTAGTCATCAGAGAGATGCAAGTCAACATCATATTAAGCTATCATCTCACCCTCATTAGACTGGCCAGTATTTAAAGACTGAGAATAACACATGCTGGTGAGGACGTGGAGAAAGGGAAACCCTCCTACATTGTTGGTGGGACTGTAAAATAGTACAGCCATTATTGAAAATAGTACAGAGATTTCTCAAACAACTACAGATAGAGCTACCATATGATCCAACAATCCCACTACTGGGTATATATCCAAAGGAATGGAAATCATCATGTTGAAGGGATACCTGTACTCCCATGTTCATTGAAGCCCTATTTACAATAGCCAAAATATGGAACCAACCTAAGTGTCCATCGATGGATGACAGGAGAAAGAAAATGTGGTACATATACACAATGGAGTACTACTCAGCCATATAAAAGAATGAAATTCTGCCATTTGCAGCAACATGGATGAGTCTGGAGAAAATTATGTTAAGTGAAATAAGCCAGACAAAGAAACAGAAATACCACATATTCTCACTCATAACTGGATGCTAGGAAGGAAGGAAGGAAGGAAGGAAGGAAGGAAGGAAGGAAGGAAGGAAGGAAGGAAGGAAGGAAGGCAGGAAGGAAGGAAGGAAGGAAAAAGGAAGGAAGGAAGGAAGGAAGGAAGGAAGGAAGGAAGGAAGGAAGGAAGGAAGGAAGGAAGGAAGGAAGGAAGGAAGGAAGGAAAGGAGGTGGGGAGGGAAGGAGGGAAGATGGAAGGAATGAAGGAAAGAAAGGAAGAAAGAAAAGACTACAACAATACATTGAACTTTCAGAAGAAGAGAATGATACTAAGGATGGTAGAAATGGGATAGTTAGGGAAGTGATAAGTCAGGCAAAGGTATAAAGAAATATCATGATTTGTAAGAGTGAATATGCTAATAATAAATTTTAAAAAATTTAAGAACATTTGTTAAATAACAAAAAAGATGAATGCTATATGCAAATCTAAAAGACAAATGACCAAGTGAATGAAACTTTTTGCAACATATTCAACAGATAAAGATTCAGTGCCATACAACTGCATCAAAAAAAGAGAAACTACAAAAACCACTAAAAAAACCAAATGGTTAAAGGATATGAAGCCAATTCATAAACATGAGAAAATAAGCTCATCCTCACTTGTAATTAAGGAAATACATATTAAAATAACAGCAAAATATTTTTTCTTCCAAATTTTTTGATAAAAATTAAAAATATTTACCTAACAGACGATGATGAGTATACATTATGGAATTGTATGCTGGTGGAAGTGTAAATGTGTTTAAGTAATAAAAAGGGGGCTTTATTTAGTTTTCAAACTAGGAATAGAGCAAGATGGCTGAATAGGATGTCTCAGGCTTCACCCACCACTGCCCCTGCCCCAGAAAGTTCAACTAGCAACTATCCATGGACAAGAGCAATTAAAAAAACCCCATGTACTTGGAAACAAGTCTGAGACACCTGTGTGGTCCACAGAACTGAATGAAAATGGAGTTAGACAGGTAAGAAAAATGGTCTCACTTCAGTTGCACCATTCCTTCCCACCCTCAGGCTGGCACAATTCCAGAAGAAGAGTGTTCCCCTGGGCCCATGTTTTCTACAGGGGGAAAAGAGAACCAGAGGTAGTCATCCAGCTTCCCTATCATTCTGAGATTCTTCCCAGAAGCCCACTTTGCTCTCATCTTGCAGGAAACACTGGGGATAATAAGGCATGGCTAGACTGCCTGGGGCCAGGTAGAAACAAAGAAAGGAGGTAGAGCTCACAGTGACCAGCATGCAGCTCTGTGTTTCCGCCAGCTGTGGCACCCAATCAGAAATACCAGCAACTGCATAGCCCACCTGTGAAGCTGAGCATGCTTTCAAAAGCATGGTGGAAAGTTGAACCTGCTTGAGTCTCTAGATGGCTACTCTCCATGCCTGGCCCCAGAGCCTACCCCAATGGTCCTGTCCAGTCAGGGAGATGCCCACCTCTGTGCCTTTCAGAGATGTGTATGGGCTAGACCTGCTTGACCCAGGAGGTCGAATAGAGGCTTGACTCAGGCAAAAGCTTATCCCATGGTTCTGCTTAGACAGGGAACCAATCCTCAATCCTGCATATAAGGAACATAGTTTCTGCTTCTACCTCTCCTGGGTAGCACCTCTACCTAACCTCAGAGCCCACCCTGTAGTCTTGCCCAACTGCAGATTAGAAGTAGCAAAATCACCCAGCCAAGGAAGACATTCTGTTACCGGCCTCACCAGAGGCCATTGCAGTACCATGCCAGCAGCTTCACCTCACATCAGAGCAAAGGCAGTAGCCAAGCCAACTAGAGAACCCACAACAAGCTCTGCCTGCCCAGGGTTGTTACCAACTGGCCCTTCCAGAATTACAGGCTAGACTAGTGAAGGTTTATCCCTGCCAAAGCACACCTGTAAATGCCAGAAGAGGTAGTTGTCTCCTCAAATGCACAGACAATGCAAAAACACAAGGATTACAAAGAATCAGGGAATGATGACACCTTTAAAAGAAAGTAGTGTAGCTCCAAAATGGGCCCTAAAGAAATGGAGATCTATAAAATGACTGACAAAGAATTTAGAATAATCTTAAATAAGTTCAGTGAACTACAAGAGTATATGAATAGAAAATTAAATGAAATTTGTAAAAAAAAATACATGAACAAAGTGAGAAGTTTGACAACAAATAGAAACAATAAAAAAGAAATCCTAGAAATGAAGAACCTAATAACTAAACTGAACAATTCAATACAAAGTTTTTACATCAGATGCAGTCTAGCAGAAGAAAGAATCAGTGTGCGTAAATACAGAACATTTGAAATATCCAGTCAGAGGAGCAAAAAGAAAAGACAACTAAGAAAGCCTATGGAAAGAATGGGACACCATCAAGAAACCAAACCTTTGCTTAAAAAAAAATTCTAGAATGAGAAAAAAGAAAAAAAGGGCCAGAAAGTATGTTTAAAAAAATAATGGCTGAAAACTTTCCTAATCTGGGGATAGATGCCAACATCCTGGTACAGGAAGTGCAGAGGTCTCCAAATAAATTCAACCCAAAGAGGAGTTCACCAACACACACAATAATCAAACTATCAAAAATCAAAGACAAAAGAAAAAAAGTCCCAAGAGCAGCAACTGATAAGAAACACATTGCATACAAAGGAGTCACAAAATGACTATCAGTGGATTTCTTAGCAGAAATCCTGCTGGTCAAGAGTGATATGATATACTCAAAGAGCTGAAGAAAAATAAAACTGCTTACCAAGAATACTTTACCCAGCAAAGCTGTCTTTCAGAATGAGAGAGAAATTAAAAATTTCCTAGACAACCAAAGTTCAGGAAGCTCATCACCATATAGGGATTTCTGAAAGGAGTTCTTTAAGCTAAAGCAAAAGGACACTAATTACTAACATAAAATTCACAAAGCATGAAACCCAATGGTTAAGTAATGCAGAGCCATATTTAAAATACTCTAGGACTGTAAAGATGGTGTGTAAAGCAACTTTATCCCTAACATGAAGAATAAAAAACAAAACTATTAATAACAACTACACTAAAATCAGTTGTCAAGGTACACACTACAAATGATATAAATTCTGATATCAAAAACATAAATGTGTGGGGAATAGTAAAATCGTAGAATTGTATGCAATCTAAGTTATTAACTTCAAATAGACTATTATAAGATGTTCTATGTAAGCCTTATGGTAACCACAAAGCAAAAATCTTTAGTAGAAGCACAAAAGAAAAATAAAATGGATTAAAAGCACACCACTACAGAAAACCAACCATCAAACCATAAAAGAAGACAGCAAGAGAGAAATAAAGAAACAAAGTATCTCAAAACAATCGGAAAAGAATGAACAAAATGGCAGTAGTAAGTGTCTACCTATCAATAATTATCTTGAATGTAAATGAATTAAATTCTCCAGTAAAAGGATTCAGAGAGTGCCTAAATGGATAAAAAACAAGACCCAACAACATGTGGCTTATAAGAGACCCACTTAATTTTTAAGAATGTAAACTTAACAGAAACTTAAAGTGAAGGGAGTAAAGAGATATTCCATACACATGGAAACCAAAAGAGAGTTGGGGAAGCTATACTTATATCATATAAAATAGACTTTAAACCAAAAATTGTAAAAAGAGATGAAAAAGATCATTATGTAATGATAAAGGGGTCAATTAATCAAGAAGATAAAACAACTATAAATATATATGTACTCAACATTGGAACACCTAAATATATAGAACAAATATTAAAGGATCTCAAGGGAGAGATAGATTATAATACAGTAATAGCAGGGGTCTACAATACCCACTTTTAACAATTGGCAGATCATCCAGATAGAAAATTAATAAGAAAACATCAGACTCAATAACACTTTATACCAAATGGACATAACAGACATACACAGAGCATTCCATTCAACAGCTATAGAAAACACATTCTTCTCAAGTGCACACAGAATGTTCTCCAGGGAAATAAGTCTTAGCAAATTTAAGAAGACTGAAATCATGTCAATTTTTTCCCCCAACCACAATGGTATGAAACTGGAAATCCAAAACAGGAAAAATTCACAAATGAATGGAAATTAAATAAGATGATCCTGAACAACCAATGGATAAATTAAGAAAATAAAAGGGAAATTGAAAGATATCTTTAGACAAATGAAAATGGAAGCACAACATACCAAACTTACGGGACATACCAAAAGCAGTTCTAAGATGATAGTTTATAGCAGCAAACACCTACACTATAAAAGAACACAGATATCAAATACACAACTTAACATTACTTCTCAAGGAACTAGAAAAAAGAAAAAAACTAAGCCCAAAGTTGTCAGAAGGATAATATAGAAGAAATAATATAGATCAGAGCAGAAATTAATGAAATCAAGACTAGAAAAACAATATGAAAGACCAAAAAACAAACAAAAAAACATGTGTTTTTTTAAAAAAAGATAAAATTGACAAACCTTTAGCTAGCCTAACCAAGAAAAAAAAAAAAAAAAAAAAAAAAAAAAAAGGAACAACTTAACATTACTTCTCAAGGAACTAGAAAAAAGAAAAAAACTAAGCCCAAAGTTGTCAGAAGGATAATATAGAAGAAATAATATAGATCAGAGCAGAAATTAATGAAATCAAGACTAGAAAAACAATATGAAAGACCAAAAAACAAACAAAAAAACATGTGTTTTTTTAAAAAAAGATAAAATTGACAAACCTTTAGCTAGCCTAACCAAGAAAAAAAAAAAAAAAAAAACAATAAAAAAAGGGAAAAGGCTCAAATAAATAAAATCAGAAATAAAAGACAAGACATTACAACTGACACCATGAGTTAAAAATGGTTATAAGAGACTATTATGAATGATTATATGCCAACTAATTGGAAAACCTAGAAAAAAAGGAATAAATTTCTAGACATATACAAGCTACCAAGACTGAGTCACAAAGAAGTAGAATATCTAAACAGACCAATAATGAGGAAGGAGGGTGACTGGTAATCTAAAGTCTCCCATCAAAGAAAAGCCCAAGACCTGATGGCTTCACTGCTGAATTCTACCAAACATTTAAAGAAGAACTAATACTAATCCTTTTCGAATTATTCCAAAAAATTGAAGAGGAGGAAGTACTGCCAAACTCCTGTTACAGGGTCAGCATTACCTTGATACCAATGCCAGACAAGGACATTACATAAAAACAACAACAACACAAAACCAATTACAGGCTAATATTCTTAATGAACATAGATGTAAAAATCCTCAATAAAATACCAGCAAACTGAATTCAACACCACATTAGAACGATCAACCACCATGATCAAATAAGATTTATCCCTGGGATACAAGGATGGTTTAACATATGCGAATCAATAAGTGTGACACATCACATTAAAAAGATCATATGGTTTTAGTCCCTAGTGTATAGAAATAATATTTATATATTATATACACTATAATAATACTTCTATACACAAACAATGAATTATCTGGAAAAAGAATCAAGAGAACAATCCCATTTGCAATAGCTATGAAAAAAAAATTCATAGGAATAAATTTAACCAAGAAGATGAAATGCCTGTACACTAAAAACTTTAAAATGTTGATGAAAAAAATAGAAGACACAAATAAATGGAAATATATCCCATATTCATGGATTGGAAGAATTAATATTGTTTAAATGTCTATACTAACCAAGATGATCTACAAATTCAGTGCAATCCCTATCAAAATTCCAATGTCATTTCTCATAGAAATAGAAAAAATAATCTTAAAATTCATATTAAACTACAAGAAAACCCAAATAGCCAAGGCAATCATGAGCAAGAAGATCAAAATTGGAGGCATCACACTACCTGGTTTTAAACTATATTACAAAGCTATAATAATTGAAACAGCATGGTACTGGCATAAAAGTAGACACATTGACCAATAGAACAGAACAGAGAGCCTAGAAGTTAATCCATACACATATGATCAATTGATTTTTAATAAAGATACCAAGAATAAACAATGGAAAAAAGATAGTGTCTTCAAAAAATGGTGGTGGGAGAACTGAATATCCACATGCATGAGAATGAAATTGAAATCTTATCTCATACCACATATAAAAATCAATTCAAAATAGATTAAAGACTTTAACATAAGCACTGACACTGTAAAACTACTAGAAGAAAATTTAGGAGAACTACACAACAGTGGTCTGTGAAATGATTTTTTTTGTATTTGACCCCCAAAGCACAGGCAACAAAAGTTGACAAATGGGGGTTATATTAAATTGAAAAATCTCTGTGAAGCAAAGAAAACAATTAACATTGTGAAGAAACAACCTGTGAACCTGGAGAAACTATTTGCAAATCATACATTCAAAAAGGGGTTAGTATCCAAAATATATAAGGAATTCAATAGTAAGAAAACAAGTAACCCAATTAAAAATAGGTAAGAAACCTGAATAGACATTTCTCAAAAGAAGACATACAAATGGCCCACAGATACATGAAAAATGCTTAACATCACTAATAATTAGGGAAATGCAAGTTAAAGCCACAGTGAGTTATAACCTCACATGGTCAGAATGGCTACTATAAAAAAGACAAAAGATAGTCAGTATTGGAGAGCATGTAAAGAAAAGGGAAGCCCTGTCCACTGTTACTGGGAATGTAAATTAGTACGGTAATTATGGAAAACTGGAGGCTTCTTAAAAGACTAAAAATAGAATTTCCACATGATCTATCAGTCCCACGTCTGGGTATATACTTAAAAGGTTTGACATCAGTCTGCCAAAGACATGTCTGCACTCCCATGTTCATCGCAGCATGATACAATATCCAGGTTATGAAACTATTGACACCTAAGTGTCCATCAATGGATAAATGAGTAGCGACACAGAAGCAGAGAGTGAAACAGTGGTTACAGAGGCTGAGTGGAGGTGATGGCGGTGATGATGGTCAAAGGACACAAAGTCTCAGACAGAAGGAATAAGGTGGTTTTTTTTTGACATCTATTGCACAGTGTGGTAAATATGGCTAATAATAGTGTATTATATATTTTAAACTTGCTAAGAGAATAAATTTCAAATATTCTCAGCACAAAATGATAAATACTTGAGGTGATAAATGTTAATTAACTTGATTTAATTATTCCACATTGTATTCATAAATCCATAACATCACTTTTTACTGTATAAATATATACAATTATAAATTGTCAACTTATAATAAAATTAAATAAATCCCAAAAACCAAACAAAAATACTAATAATATGTATACCACCTGTGACTCAGGAATTTCTCATTTTGGTACCTACCCTAACTACACTTGCATATGTACACAAGGAGAATATTATTAATAATTAATTAATTAACTATTTTTACTAGCAAATAGTTGAAAAACTGATGTGGGAATGGCTAAAAACTGAGCAGAACTGTGCTACATTGATAGTATAGAATTAAAAGCCACTAAAAGGAATGACCTAGGTCTACAATTTTACATGCATATATCTCTGACAGATTACTGATTAGAAAAAAATAAAAGCGAGTTATAGAATAAAACATAATTTATGTAAATCACACATACACAATCACATACACTTACACATATTTGTAAAGGTATATGGATGATCATTGAAGTATTAAAAAATATTACAAAGGGGAATATTAGCTTTTAATACAATTTTTTGAAAAAAGGAATGTATTGTTATATAATTATATAGGTGATTAATAACATGGGTAATTAAACAAATTAATAAATTAATTAAAATAAATTTTAATAAAACTACCTGATGGCTGACCCTGGAAGCATAAGAGATTTAATTGAATTGAAGAACTAACTCAGAAATGGAGAAGTCATTGATAAAAGGATCGAGTGGTGAGCACTAAATTCACTTAAATGTAGAAATAAAGCTAAACAATAGGAAATTATGTTTTTCGAACACACTTTATATGTTAAATCTTGACAATAGAAAAAATATAGTAAATAGAATTTAGTAGATAGAAAAAGGTAAAGAACAGAGGTGTGATGTTGATTTGATGTCAGTTTGGGGTAAGAACATGTTGTCTTGATAAACTTCTTAGTATACTAAATTTCTAGAAATGTTGTTTAGATTAGAAAATCCTCCAACAAGAAAAAGTTATTTCTTTTACTGTAAGCTTCTGCAATGACTGATGGGGCATTAGATACAAAATTAGGTACAGAATTGGCATCAAACAAATATTACTAGGATAATAATGGTAAAGGCCATTACAACTCTTTCTTTGGGAAATAGCATTACCCCATTATCAAAGGCTGTTAGGTAGGAAGAACTCTGAATTCAGCTATCCGTATGTTGTATTACTAATTTTTCAGGGAAATATCCCCTTTGATTCTACCCATTTTCTGCCTACACCCATGCCACACACTGTTGAGAAAGACATTTTGGATTTTGCACAGGTACTGCAAGAGAGCAAGACCAAGAATGCATGAGCTAAGGAGATGCTCCTGGTGAAATTACTCGGCCTCTAAGAACCAATTACTCATTTGTCAAATGTGTTGATAGTAGGGCAGCTCTTCACAGGGAAAGTGTAGGAATAATGCATAAAAGTTCCTGAACTCAAATGTTCTATAAACTTTAGTTAATGTTTTTTTTTTTTTTAAATTAGGATGGCTGACTCTTACCTGAGGGACAAAGCAGGGAGTTGAATGTTGCTTCCTTCTCTAGTCCTTCAGGCTTAGGTGAAAAAAAAGAGAAAAGTTAGAGGTGACACAGAGTAAGGTGACTGTAGCTAACAATAAGATATTGCAATCTAAAAATAACTAGAAGAGAGAATTTGGAATGTTCCTACCACAAAAAAAGTGATAAATGTTTCAGGTGATGGATATGCTACTTACCCTGATTTGATTAAAAAACAGTGTATATATTGAAACATCACATCGTACCCCAAATATATACAATTATTGTGTCAATGAAAAAATGGTAACAATTAAAAGGAAAATTTAGAGATGAGAATGGACTTTCAGGACATGTGTGTTGATAGGGGAACCACAGAGTTCTGGATAGTGAAGAGAAGGATTTGAACTGTATTATATGAACAAATTCTGCAAGTATAAGCAGTATAGAGGAGGCAGGTTGAAGATGAGGAAGGGAGTGAAAAATTAAGAAAATAAAGAGAGAGACAGAGATAGACATGGTGGGCAGGTAGATAGAGAAGAATAATATGGGGAGATATCCATGTATTATCATTATATTATATATATTACTATATATTATTATGGGCCATATATTATTTAGCCTTTCTTACCTAAAAGCTGAAACTCCAAGTGAATTCATTGTTTTTCTTGTGACTACTCAGTGTGACCTGTCAAATGGGCAGGCATACTTACTTCAACCAACAAGGGCTTGACAATTGTGTCTTTCTTTCCATATTCAGGGACCATAGCCACCTCGGTCCCACACAGCTCTTGCGACTCCAGTGCCTCTGCACTTACAGTGAAATTCACATTTCCTGAAAAAAGGGCCAATAGAGATGAGTACCTTCTTCCCCTTCCACCACGCCTCCAAACTCAAGCTTTATAAATGTTTGATATTCTGTAAACTTTCATTTTACAAAAACACGGGAGCAGGAACAGATGCAGCATAAACTAGAGCCTAACGATACTGTGAATTCAAGGTGGAGATGGATGGAGGCGAGGAAGTGGGAATATCTTTCTAGGCTTCCTAGAATGGAAGACAAAAGAATGGGGGATCTTCTCCTGAGGGAGGTAGTGCAGGATACAAGGTATCCACCAGTACATGCCTTGGATATAAGGTACCCACCAACATATACCTTGGGGAGAGAACTGTCTCTAAAAGTCTGTCTCTCACCTAATGACTTTGGAGTTACTTCCCAGGACACAGTCTGCCACCCATTGCCACAGATGCAGTGAGTCTCTTGTCCCTTCTCTACTGGGACCGCTAGGAACGCGGGAGAGGCTTCCAGCTGCACACTGACCTGAAACCATATGTGAGACAAAGAGATTCTGAGTAAAAGGAGATCAGAGGGAGAATGGGTTGGAAATAAAGCGTATTGAGAGTCTGGTTATATTTCAGGTTGCCCAGTATTAAAGCTGACATAACAAAGACCAAGTCCCTTTCGTATATTTAGGTGGATCTGACATCCGAGTCTTAGCATTTTGGGGGTAACCTGCTCTTTCATGTGGTGGGACCAGAGGAGAGGAAAGATTATGCTGCTGCTCTACTTCTGTAGCCTGGAACCTTGACCATTCTCTCAGCTGTCCTAGCAGACTATATGAGATTTATAAAGAGTTGTGGTTTCAGCAGAGGTAAGATGCTTGCAAACAACTTTTAAAATTAAAGTGAGGTTTACTATAATAAATGAGCTATGCAAAGTTAAATAGACGGGAATGTACAGGTTGAAATGTGGCAGAATCTAAGTCGTGAGAATGAAGAATACTGATTTTTGTTGCTCATGTCTGCAATCTTTATAATACGTAAACTACCTAGACTTTGATAAGGGTTAGAACTTGTTTTAAGTTACAATCTGGTATTTGGAAATATCAGCAACTGCAACTAATACAACATATGAGCAATCCTCTGATAGCATTCTTCCTCTAGTGAACACATCTTGTACACAAGAGTTTGTCAGTATTCCCAGGAATGCAATTTTTAATTTACTTGACTGTTACCTTATATTCAATTTAGGAAAGACAAATTCTTACCCGTATGCATTTGGGAAGATAGTTTAACACAGTGGCTTTGAGCGTGAAGGCCTCTCCACGGATCACAGAGTAAGGCATTGTGAGCTCCACAAAGAAGGGCTGGAAGGCTCGAAGAGAGGCAGTGGGAGAAAGACCGAGTCCAGTGTCACTGGACAGGCAGAGGGCCCCTGCCTTCCACTCAGTGATGGTATCTGGGACTGTTACTCCTACTTCAGCCACACCTGATGAGCTGGGGACAGTGACAATGTGAAGAGCAGAAAGTGAGCAGTTAAATAAATCCCTCTAGGAAGAGAACCTCTATAAATGACTCTGTTGTCATGACTTGAGTGTACTCAATAGAAATATCAATAACAGAGAGTGTAATCAGGGCTTGAGATGGGAAAAGTCCTTTTCTTCCAACTCTGACTGTTTTCAATTCTAGTTTATATAAGAATCCCCTATAGACATACACTTGTAGCATAATCTTTTACAGACAATACAGATATAAACTTAACACGTAATTTGAGATTGTCCTTGAACTCTCTTCTCTAAAATACTGTTCCACTGAGGGCTGACATAATTTTTAATTTTGCTACTACCATGCTGCATAATTGGCCTGATTGATTCTATGCTTAACCCAACATTGCTGACCAATGAAGGATCTCTCATAGGTGTTAATCTCTGTGGGCCTTGGTCATATTTAGTTCTCATGCCCATTTTATGAAAATATTAGAAATAATTTTGTGCAAAATTTCTTGGCTCTGATGCAATTAGATTAACAGAATTATTAGTACTTGGATATTGAAAACTTAGCTAACAGCTCCCGGTTTCTCCTTGTAAGGGATGTGTCTAGAGACTTTCCCAGTTGCTTCTTGAGGGTTGGGCTTCTAACTAGCCTGCATTTGGGAGCAGAAGGGGCAGGTACACAATAGACCTTTGGGAGCCTGGAAGGGAGTGTGGACACTTTCCCTGCCTTCTCCTCATGCAACCCACTGGCTTGCTCCAGCCATAAAACCAGGTCTCCAGATTCTCTCTGGAAGGAGTTTGTCCACACGTGGAGGACTGTTGGTGAAAATGTAAATTGGTACAGCCATTTTGAAAAACAGTATGGAGACTCTTCAAAAAATTAAAAATGGAACTACTATGGGACCTAGAAAGTCCTCTTCTGGGTATATACTCAAAAGAAATGAAATCATCACCTCATATATGAGAATGTGCTCCCATATGCATTGCAGCATTATTTACGGTAGCCAAGATATAGAAACAATGTAAGAGTCCATCAGTGGCTGAATGGACAAAGAAACTGTGGCAAACGTATAATGGAATAGTATTCAGCCTTAAAGAGGGAGACCCTGCTATTTATGACAACATGAATGAACTTGGAGGGCATTAGGCTGAGTGAAATAAAGCAGACACAGAATAAAAAATATGACATGATCTCACTCGTATGTGGAATCTAAAAGCAGCAGAACACAGAACAGAAGGTAGAATGGTGGGTGGCAGGGGATAGGGAGATGCAGGTCAAAGTGTACAAAGTTGCAGCTACAGAGTGTACACTGGAAATTTACTAAGACAGCAGATTTTAGGTGCCCTTAGCACACACACACACAAAAGTAACAATGCGAGATGACAGATATGTTAATTTGTTTGATTGTAGTAATCACTTCACTTTGTATATATATATAACAAAACATCATGTTATATATCTTAAATATATACAATAAAAAAAGAAAAATAGTTAAGAATTGAAAATTGTGAGGGATCTATGTTGTTTCATCTCACATATAAAAGAAGTCACTTACTCTACCGCCACCAAGTCCCAGATCCACGTCTCCGGGAAGTACTTTCGTACCGTCTCCATGCGAGGCTCTGAAACAGATGCCTTCAGTGCATCTCCACGGCCTCGTTCCATCATATCTGACTCTATGGTGGGCGAGGGAGAAGACAGGAACAATAAATATACAGATAAAGCTTAGGAGAGATTGCAATGAGTGCTATCCAAGAAATAAATAGGGGGATGAAATAGAAAGGAACCAGGAGAGGGAACTTGGGTAATCAGGGAAAGCTCCTCTGAGGAGGTGAAGTTCTGAAGTATTAGAATAAGTTGGGATTGAGCTGGGGGAAGAGAAGCACAAGCTGAGAATTTAGAGACCTTGGCAGAAAGAGCCTTGGATTGTCTCTGGAGCAGAAATTCTCTCTGGGGTCCTACGTGGCTACGGCCCATTGTGCTAAGTGTATAGAGTGCTAAGACATGGGGTTGGGAGGAAAGCAGGAGACCACGTTTCCAGGGTTGTGTTCCTCTATGGGAGAAAAGAAAAATTGTGACCCAGACATTTAGACAGTGGCTTTGAGAAACAGTTTATAGGAGTAAAGGGATCAAGGATAAAAAAGGCTCTTCACTGCATACTGTATCAGAAGATCAGGGTTAGGTTTTCTCACCCCATTGTCTTTCTGTTAAGGTGCTAGTGTATATTTAACAACCACATCTCTGAAAAAATACCATGCATATACATACTTGCACATACAGAAGTTTACCATTAATCTTACTGATAAAAAATTATAGAATATAATTTATAAATAATAAAAATAGACAATGATCTTCATAGTAAATTTCATATAGTCAGTTGACTCTCCCTGCATGCTTTCCTTGAGTTTTGACACCCTCCTGTCTGTACTCAACTTATCTTCAACCATGATTTGACAATATGACTATGGGACTATAAATAAATGCTATCTTATTATCCGATTGACCAGAGAAGTTACTCACATCATTGACAACTGCATCTGGTTTTAACATAAATATGGCTGATGCTTTAGAGAAGCTGAAGTGTTTCTTGACTTGACTGATGAGAGTATAGTCCTGTTTTGGGAATATTTTCTATTTCTGTTTACACTTATCCTGTGCACGGAAACTTTCTCTTCCCTTTCCAAACTTGCACATTTCCATTTACCAGAAGCAAATTTTTTTCATGACTGACTTCCCTGATTCCTCAATCAGAGGTAATCTTTTTTTTTATTTTGCAGATCTACATTTTTTTTTTTTTTTTTTTTTTTTGGGGCTGGCCAGTATGGGGATCCAAACTCTTGACCTTGGTATATTTGCATATTTCTTTTAGAAATTTTCCAAGTTTTTAATTTTTTATTTTATTATTACACAGTGTAAACATTTTTTGTGGCCCTTTACCAATTTCTCCCTTCCATATGTCTTATAAAACTTTTCACAATCTGCCTTTTATTCTCTCCAGCTTTGCTTATGTGAGTGGCTTGACACAATCAGGAGATGTGGGTTTATATTGCTGATTTGGGTTTGTATTGCTCTGTGACTTTGAGCAATGACTTTGACATATCTGAATCACATGTCCTGTTTTGTTAATATTTATCACATTTTATATTTTTTACAAAAATTCCCTTATTTGGCTCAATACATTAGGCAGTAAACATTTATTATTATTATTATTATTATTTCTTACCTAAATAAGCTACACGATAACTACCAGTTGTCTGTGTTTCACAATGTTGAGGCTGAGAACATACTTTGGGTTTACGAATCTTTGAGTTGGTGAATGCCTTTAAGCCCATACCCTGTAAAGGAAATTATCATCTAATCAATACATATACAGTGTTAAATATATAGACATGCATAATTCTTTTAATTGAATTTGACAAACAATCCAGTTAGCTTAATATTAAATTTTTAATGTTCACATCTGCAGAAGGGACGTTAGTATATTTATAGAGGTAATTTGATTGTTTTTTAAAACTCTTTCAACAGTGATTATTTATATATGTGATATTTATAAGCATCACAAAGCAATTAAGTACAATTAAAAAAGAAAACTTGATTAATAGTTCAAAAGTTTCAGCCTGGTTCTGTAACTTTTGGCAGATCTGCTACTATTAGTGACCTTGGGGAAGTCACTTGATCTTTCTATATCGCATTACCCTCAACTATGATATTAAGGCATTAAATAATTCTTCTATGTATAATACTTTAAAAACCTTAAGAACTGACCATCTGTGATAGAAGGAATTTACCTGTAGGAAGCTATACATGTCTTTTTCATTTGTATTGGATACCGGGGAATACATGATTCCATTAATATAGGCATTATTGAGATTGACACAATCTTCCTTGTCTTCTTCCTGCTGATTTAAACTCTCAGGGAAGCCAGTGAGGTCCTTTACTGGTAGCAGGTTATAAACCTGTACAAATGCAAAGGATAAAAGGGTATTTGTGGTTTATTTTTTTTAAGTTCAAGGAGAAAAGGATAAGAATAATCACTATCAGTCTTTGTTCGAGTGCTCTCATTGCTTTGATAATTATTATAGTGAGGGTACACACAATCTTCTCTAAACACTATTTTCATTTTGAAGATGTTTAAAAATTTTAGGAAAAAATAAAAACACTCTCATTTAAGTACGCAAGGGTCATAATACTTTGTTACACAGTTCAGAAGAAAACATTAGACCCCAAAGTAGAATGAAATAAAACTGTATTGATGAAATTGACATTATACAAAGCTTCATGACAACAAAATGAAATGATAGTTTTGTCTGTACCTTGCAGTTATCAAAGGTCTCAGCATATAACAAAATCAATGGACACACAGGCACATAAATAAGTGTATGAGGATACTTCAAAAAAGTTTGTGGGGGCCGGCCCGGTGGCGCACTGGATAAGTGCGCCGCTTGGGAAGCGCAGCGGCGCTCCTGCCGGAGGGTTCGGATCCCACATGCAGACCGGTTCGCGCTCGCTGGCTGAGCGAGGCGCGGGAGCGACACCGAGGGTTGCGATCCCGTTGCCGGTCCCCGGTCCGGTACGGGGGCAACACTGAGGGTTGTGATCCGTTGCCGGACACGGAAAAAGACAAAAAAACCCAAAAACCAAAAAAGTTTGTGGAGAAATAGAGTTGAATGACGATACAAATCTTTCCACGGACTCTTTGAAGTACCCTTGTGTAGATGTCCTCTACACAGGACAAGATACCATTTTCTTAGGTATTATTTATAGAAACAAAATGCTCCAGATCTTTATGTAATACCTAAGATTAACTAAAATATTAAAAATGATGCTCTCGAACCTTTGAAGGGAAGGAATAAGAAAGACATAAGAATGCTGATAGGTGCATTATATTATCTTCATAAAAAATTTTAATTAGTTGACAAGAACAGATTAGCAAATTGAATAGTGTGATTAAATTAGACACTTTCTGAAAGGTGGCTCTGTCTCAACATTCCCCATTTTCCCTCCCTGATTTATTTTTCTCCAAAGCATATTATATAATTATTGCCTGTCTCATTTATGAGAATGTAAGTTCCGTGAGACACGGATTTTTATCTTTCCAGTAGTTCACTACTAGATTCTCAGCACTTGGTATAGTGCCTAGAACACAGTATACATTAAATAAATACCCTAGGAGCAAAGTATTTCACTTGTAAAACACCAATAAAGGATTGAGAGGAACCAGTGTTCTAACCAGTGTTAGTCTGCTTCTAAATACCTGAAAGCTTCTGCTTTATTACTAATAAATTAAACGTGATTGTTTGCCTTATTTATAATTAAAAACCCTTTGACTATAAATTATTTTAACTATAAAATTATGTTATACAAATGCAAAACATTAACATTACTTCTTCATTTATCCTTTTTCTCTCACTACTGAAATGCACTTAATGCTTCTTTTAGAAGTATTTTAATATTTTCAACTAAAATTCCATCAGAAAGACCAAAAAGTAAGAATTTTTAAAAATAAATTTCTATTTTGAGGAAGTAAAAATATAAAATTTCCCTTTATAAAATTTTGATAGTAGAAAAAACTTCAGTAACAGGTATTCAAATTGGCCTCATTTGAAAATTTGAAGATATGAGCAAACTACTATTTGTACATGTTGTTAAGGAGGTTCCTGTTGTTCCACTCCAGCATACCCTTCTGCTATTTCTTCTATTAACCCCATATTTTAAAAGATTTTATTTATCAAGACAGTTATCATATAGTAATTCATTTTTCCTAATTTTTACTCATCAGAGACCATACATAACTTCCTTCAGAAATGATGCTGAGCTTGGGACATCCATTATTTCAATTGATATAATTCTTATGAAAATAAAAACTTGATATATCATTTAGCTTGTGCAGTCTTAGTGCAAGAAAATTTATCACTTCTGTTAAGCTTGTTGAAATGTTAAAACTGTCTTGAAAACTTCTATTTTTGGTTTCATGGAGCTCTGGGATTTCAGGGACTTTGGATTGTACATGGTTTCCTTTACATTTTGTCTATATAATTTAAGAATGACTTCCCTTCACCTCTCTTATAGCATTTTCACAGTCTGCCTTGTATTCTCTCCAGCTTGGGGTATACGGGTGTCTTAACACAATCAGAAGACTTGGGTTTGTATTGCTATGTGACTTTGAACAAGGATCTTAATTAATATATCTGAATCACAAGTCTTTTTTTTGTTAATTTTTTATCACATTTTATCTTTGAAAAAATGTTTTTATTTGGTTCAATATACCATATTAGGCAGTACATTTTAATTGTTTTTAACTTGCAAAACCTGGTAATCTCTCTCTCTCTCTCAATGTATATATATGTATATATTTATATTTATATTTTACTATAAAATATATAATATCTTCCTTGCCAAAGAAAACACATGCAAAAGAGCTCAAAACTGTTAACTTGTAGATAAATATAATTTTAATAGATATTATCCTACTCAGATAGGCATTTCTCCTCATTTTGAGCCCCTCGTGGCCGTTTCTGATCCTTGAAGCTGTTGGGAACTCACCGAGGACGGGGAGAGCTCAGCCTCAGGCCTCAAGAGCAGCACACTCTGGTCCACGGCACGGAGAGCACAGAGGGACTGAGGAGAAGCTGCGATTCGCAGGTGGGCGTGGGAGGCTGGAAGACTTTGTGCTGGACTGAAGCTCAAATCCACCTATGCAATTGGGGAAAAAAGTCAGGAAACAAATTTCCTGATTTAAACATGCATTCATGCATGTTTCCTGAGTGTTTTTTTCCATTTAATAAATAACCACTTTGACTTTGTGGTGGTAGGCATTGTGTCAGTCTGGGGCTTTTTGTCTCCTATGCTTCACTTGGAATCTCAAGAATCAGTTGAGCCATTATAATGATTTCTAATTATTCTTACAAATTACTAACTTCGAGATGCCAGTTTTTGCCCTTGGTACACAGTGAGGTGTTCGTTAACTTTGATTGGAAATGTGAGGTGTTTAGGTGCTTTTGCATTTTTCTTTTGGTTCTTTAGTTGTCTTAAAAACTTGCTTGCATATTTCCCAACATTTCATTACAGAAGAAGGGAACAAAGTACTTTGAACTGGGTCGCATGGTAGGAGACAATGCAGTAGGAGAACTTGAGAATTTTGCACTAGAAGCCAAGGGACATGGCTTCTTAGTGTGACTCTGTCATTACTTTGCTGAAAGTCTCTGGGGAATTTGTTTAACCCTTTTGGCCCCAATGCTCACATATATAAAATAATTGATAATGATGCTAACTTCTAGTTTTAAATGTTGAAAATTTTATAATATAAAGCACCCACCTTGTTGGCCAGACAATTTTCAACCTCATATTTTTCAGAATCTGCAATCACTTCCCCGTCAGGTAAAATGGCATAGATGAGCAATCGTGCAATGGGAGAAATGTCTGACTTCACAGGAACTGACACAGGAAAATGGCCTTTCACTGGAGCATGGAGAGGATGAGAGGAAGTGAGCATGGGTTAGACATCTCCCCAGGGCTGAGATGAAATTGTTCTCTTGCACGTAGCCATGTTAGAAGCCTGGTCTGCAGCCATGCCCCGCTGACATCCACAACCAGCCTAGAGACAACCACTGAGCTGCCACAGCAAATTCCCCAGGCTCCTGAGCCAGGGCAGTGGGGGACTGATAGCCTGAGCCATGGCCCCCGTGACATCTGCAACCAGCCCTCTCACCTCTATTTCTCCTTAAGATGAACACTATGCTCCTTTCGAAGTTATTTTTTGATGCCTATGTAGATTCTTTGGAGGTTAAGGTAGATTCTTTGGAGGTTAAGGTAGATTCTTACAGAGATTGAACTTCTGTAAGTCTACCAGGGTGTTGTTGTGTTGCTATGAGGAGATAACGAAAGAGCAGTTGACTAATAGTTTTCTAGTAAGTCATCTTTTACACTCCATTAGGAGAAACCTTCAAAGGTTTATATCATTTCATATTTGTTCATGGGGAGAGTCCAATTCCATGGTGAAAGTACCCAACTTAACTCTTCATAAACCACAGCTATCTTCAATGGGGATATAAAATATTTTTAAAGATATAAGTGACTCAGCACAAGACCTGGCACATAGAAAGCGTCTCTAAATTTTACCTCCTCCTCATTCTCTAAAACAATTCTGAAATGTCTCTCATTTTGAGAAGATGGACCAAGAATACTTATGGTTTGAAAATTTGGAATAAGCATAGATTATACACAACAACATCAACATTTTAAATAATCTAAACCAAATACGCCAAAGAATAAGAAAACAAATATTTAATTAAGGGTAAAGAGAAGAAATACTATTGCTTTTCTCTCCCTCAACTCCCTCTGTATTGTGATTAGATAGAAATGCTCTTTAGTTTTAAGTGTTGCTGGTATTTCTATAGGGTAAGGTTGAATGTGTCAGAGTGGGGCAGCTACGAGGAGACATGGGAATACGTACTGTCCCCCTGCTCCACAGGAAGGATGTGAGTCCCCTCTCGGACAATGCCTCCCTTTGCCATTATCTGCAAAAAAGGAAATAAAAAGGAATTTAATTTGCCTGACAGAGATCTTACTCCAGTCACGCGTTCGATATGCTTGGTTTATTGAGCCCCTGCTGGCAATAATTAGCCCGAAGAGAAGTCAAACTTTGAAAAGAAACATGGATCAGAACTCACAGTACAGTCAACACAGTGACCTCCCTTCTCACCAGATAGTAAAAGACAAGCTCCTCCAGTTCCTTCAGGACCTGTCCGTTCAGACTGTAATGTGCCTGCAGCGTCCGAGTCTGGCCACAGGGCAGCTGGCCAGGCACAGGCTCCAGGTGGACAAAGCTCTTGCTTGGGGAGAACACGAGGTAAGCAGTGTGGTGTGCTTCCTCATTCTCTTCTGTCAGCCACTGGTAGCCGTAACAGGAATGATGATCCTTGTGTCTTCCCTAACAAATTAGAAAAACAAAATGATTTCATAAATTATATATCATAAGGAATTAATGTTCTCACAAAACTGCTTAAGTCTACTGTCCTACCTTAACCAGTGGCTAGAGATCTTTCACTCCACAGTAAAAAGTATGAAAAGGGCACCTTATTTTGTCCATGTGTATCAAATGCAGGCATGGTTGGTGCCTTTACACTGCATAGGCTCCTGGGGCTGGTATTTATATTTCTGAAGGGCATGAAAGGAGGCATCCTTTGCTCTGATTTAGCTTGCTTGAAATCTCTTTGGCTACTTCGCCCATGCAGACAGAGCCACTGGAGCTATGAAACCTCACTGAGGAGGGTAAATAAATAATCTCCAGAAATGGAAAAACTGTGCTTCAGAAAGTAGCTGCCTCTTTTATGATGGGTTTCAAATGGGTATTAGGAATAAATAAAACATTGCAACCTCAGGGGTCTGAGAAAACTTTATGTACAAAACATTGGTTCAAGAGTTGAGTTGGTGAATTAGCTGAAGTCTACCTCTCCTGGGCTATCTTAGGCTGATTCTTTTTAATGCTTCCTTTTGTTCTGGATTCTTATACCTCGTAGGTCCTATCTGGGTTGTATTTCTAACTTTTCTCCATGTTCAAGTTGTTCCTTAGCTCTTGCCAGTTTCCCCTATCCTCATTCACAGCTCCCAAGTAGCATGAGTGAATCCTTGTGCCAGCAAAATACTTTGTTTTTACCTCCACATATGTTCTAGTGACAGCATATATACATAAAACCATCAAAAAAGAGGGAGCATTTAAAAATAGTATTTTCATTGTCAGGACTAGCACAGTGCCAGGCACATAGCACTCAAGACACTTCTTGATTGATGATAAATGAATAAATGTTTAAGTTTGAGTTATTAGAACTATGGACTTTTATACCAATAAAATATGCTCTTTATTCTTTCCTCTTACCAACATGAAAACACTTAAGAGGTAGGAGTTTTCCATCACTATCATTATGTAATATATATTGCCTACCCATATATTTATCAACATATGCCTACATTTCTATTGATGAATTGAGGACAGTGTGGTATACAAAACAAGTTATATGTGTATGAATAGGCCATCTGGAGAAAATTAGAATAGCAGGACAAAAAGTAAGACAGTAATTTATGCAGTGTATATTTTTGAAACTAAATGTAATTGTGTTAAAATGGGCTTTTATAGTAAAATACGTATTAGTCAAAGGGCACTTACTAAGTGCTTTAACCTGTATTATTTCACTCAATCCTCACTATCACCTCGAGCGTTAGGTATTAAATATTGCACCCATTTTACAGATAAGAAAATGAAGTACAGAGGTTTTAGTTATTTGCCCTTAATATACGGTTGGGTCATTATTTTCAACCAGTTTTTCTGATTCTGATTCTGGAAACCACACTTTCTTTTATTTTCTGATTTTTTTGTTTGTCCCATTAGCTATTTAGAAGTATATTTATTCACTTACAAACAGATGGGAATTTTTAGATATGTTTGTCTTTGATTTCTAGATTAATTGCATTGAGGTCAGAAAACATTTCTGTATGATTTAACTGTTGAAATTTGTTGGAACTTGATTTATGGCCCTGTGTATGAAACATTTTTGTAAATGTAGTTTTTGAAAATACACTTGTAAAGAATGTGTATCTTCAATCATCGAATATAGCTTGTGTGTCTATTAGATCAAATTTCTGAGTTTGTTTCTCCTTGAAGTTCTATCAGTTTTTGCTTTCTAGTTTTGATATCATGTTATCAGATATATACAAATTTGGAATCATTTTATCTTACTGATAAGTTGAATCTTTATATTTATATTTTGTTTTGAGTCATGTTTTTTTCCTTAAGGTTTAGTTTTTTAATTTATTTTTTTATTTATCATTATACAATGTGGTTGATTTTCATGGCCCTTTACCAATTGTAATTGTGGTAAAAAACATACAAAATAAAATTTACCATCTTCACCATTTTTTAGTGTACAGTCCAGTAGTGTTAAGTGTATCTGTTGATCTCTAGAACTTTTCATTTTGCAAAACTAAACCTCTACACCCAGTAAACAGCAATTTCCCATTTCTCCCTCTCCTAGCACCTGGAAACCACTATTGCATTTTCTGTTTCTATGACTTTGACTACTTTAGAAACCTCATATAAGTGGAAGCGTACTGTATTTGTCTTTTGTTATTTCACTTAGCATAATGTCCTCAAGTCTCATCCATGTTGTGGCATGTGATAGAATCTCCTTTCTTTTTAAGGCTGAATACTATTCCATTGTGTACACACACACACACACACACACACACACCATATTTGGTTTATTCATTCATCCATTGATGGAAATCAGGGTAGCTTCCACCTCTTGGTTGTTACAAATAGTGACACTATGAACATGGGTGTGCACATATCTCTTAGAGACTCTGATTTCAATTCATTTGTTATATACATATACCTGGAAGTAAGATTGCTGTATCATATGTTAATTCTATTATTTTCTTTTTTGAGGAACTGCCATAGTTTTCCATAGTAGCTGTACCATTTTATGTTCCTACAATGTCGCTAAAGTGGAACCTGTACGTTAACCATAATATACGGCCTCCTTTTCATAAATTTCCGTAAATTGGCTTCTAGTTTCTAGTTTTTTCCCTCTAAAGGACTAAACACAATTTGAAAGTTCATCACTTTTAGGTTGCAACCTTATTTTCAAGGCTATTTTATGTCCTTGGTAACTTCCTTCCAAACTTACTCTAACGGTGAGAGAGGTGCCCGTGACACTCGTGGTGTTGATGGAGAACTGCACCAAGCCATGCTCGTCAGTGGTAGCATTGGAGTGATAGTTAGCTGCATCAGCTGTGATGAAGATCATTTTATTCGGCATAGGGGTGCCTTTCCCATCCACTAGGCGCACCTGAAGATTAAAAACTGTGGATAAGTTATATGGACAATAACCAATAGGCACCAAACATATTCACTTTATCATGAATATTTTTTAAGTGCCTCTTATATGTTGAACACGGTTCCAGGCATTGGGGATATAGCAGTGAACAAGTCAAAGTTCCTTCCATGACAGAGGTTACCACTTACTAAAAAAGATAGATGTCAAAAAAGTATATAAATAATTTACACTTATTTAGTAGTAAACATTCCTAAGAGAAAAATAAATCAATGTGAAGGGATTGCAAATGATAGGGATAATAATAAGGCTGATCAGAAAAATGTACTCTGGATATTTTGGAAATGCTATGTATTATATATAATTCCTGGAGAGTCACAGACCACAAGAGTAATATAGCGATAAACATTTTTAATTCCTTACTTAGCCAAATTTAGCTGAGTCCCAAACACTTATTTTGTGCTAGGCCATTAACTTTGTAAGGATCAGTGTTCTAAAATGTCATAAGTGCACAAGTAAGCAATTGTTAACACATTGTCTTGTGTGGTTCTCTAGCTGTTTTACACATGGTGTCTGCTTCTCAACCTAGATCTTCAACCTTTTGGAAGGTAGGCAGATTTTATGACTCACTTCCCATGTGAAAAATGTGAAATGAGAAGAGGCACACAGTATTAAATAAGTCCCTAAAGGCAAATTACCACTAACATGGAACTCAGCAGGTGAGTAGCCCAGTTCAGACTGTTGAGATGGTGACTCTTTTTTCAGGTTTGTAGGCATGATGGTCTGACTTGGATCAGTGTTTCTAAGTTTGCCAGTGAAATGCTGGTTGCACGTACAAAGACAAGAATAGGCACAAAATCCTGATTCTTTCTCTTCTAGTGAGAGACTCTTATGACAAGTAGGATAGTTATTCAGCAGCACTAAAGTATAAAAGGTATGATATGCCTCTGAGAAATTTAAAAGTAGACTGTACTTTCATTTTTAGGAAGCGGCCAAGGTTTCTGAATACGTTTTGCTGTCATAACATAAGCTAATTTTCTAGAATGTACTCCACTTTGTTGAGTCTTGTTTCTCTGTCTTTTATACCATATATAGCTTAAATCCTGTCTCATTTCCATTAAGAACATGATATGTAGTAATTATGCATTGAGGTATATGCAACTATTACCTCGAATTTCTGGAGTCAGACAATCCATGTGCTGACAATAGAAGAATCACAATAGAAGATTTTTTTTTTTTTTGTAAATCTGTGAGAAAATTTATAATTTTAAGATCTGGGAACACTAAACAGCAATATTTTACCCTTATGCTTACTTTTAAAAAATATAATTGTTATTATAGAAAATTAATATAAATATAATATCCATGAAAGAAACACTACATATAGTAAAATCTTTAATACTTCAAAATAAAAATTAAAACCACCTACCTACCCATTTCCATACAAGTTAGTGTTAGAAGGACAATGTAATTGGTCACCATGAACTTTGAGATTCTTGTTAAAAAAAGTCATAAAAACCTGAGACTGCCTGGTAAACCATGAAAAAGAGATTGAGTGATATACAATGCTGTTCCAAAAGTGAGAAAAAATTTTTACTAATTTTGATAGGGCTTTAGAATGACTTTATAGATTTCATATACATATTTACAGAGGAATCTATTCTTATAAGGTTTTATACATTTAGTTATATTAATCAAACTTTGGTATATTTTACACCTTTGGTTATGTTAACTGATAACATTAAACACCTATGTTTTAGAGCTGGCTGGTTAGCTCAGTTGGTTAGAGCGCAGCCTTACAACAACCAGGTCACGGGTTCAGATCCCCATACCAGCCAGCCACAAAATAAGTAAATAAATAAACAGCTATTGTTTTAATAACAGAAACCATACCTATTCTGCTAATTAGGTGACAGTACCCAGCTTGACTAGTGAGTTGTAAAATACTCCACCTGCCCACAGAATGGGATCCCTTGTCTAAAGTAGGAGTCCACTTTCACAAACGAGAGTTTGGTTATGGTTCTTGTGATTTCAGTCGATGCGCTTCCAGTTAATTCTACCGCTGTAAAAGAAAAAGAAAAAAATAAATTCATTCTTGAAAAGATGATGTCCCTGAACTTCTTATATTACCTCCTCCCTTACAATTCATAATTTGGGTGGAACAATAAATCAGTGTCCACTGTTTCTTCTCCCATATCCAGGTGGTACACAAACCTGTTCCTTCTTCTTGGATCTTGGCCTCCACTTCAAGTTTCATTTCATATCCTTGCCTCTTCAGCTGGAAGATGTTGGTTTTTACTTGCTGAGAGAAGCAGCCATGGTTGTTTAGCTAAGAGGAGAGAAAATAAAATACGAAACCTAATGCATATTAGACTGGACAGTTACTCTGGTGGGATTTTTTTGAGACAACATTATCTAGGCATTTTCTATGATAAGGACACAATAAATATTCTCTAGGGACTAATGAGTACTACAATTCAAAATAATATCTTGTGTATAGTTGACTGGTATATTCCTTATTATCTAAAATTCTCTAGAGAGAATGAGATAGAAATGCCTTAAATTTTGGGGGGTAATCTTACTTTTCACCAAAGTCTGGTTCCTCCTCCTGTAAAATAGAACTGTGGCTTGCAGCAGCTGCTCATCTGGGAACTGTGTTCCTATGTCCCTGGCATCTAGGTGGGGCTATGTGTTAGGCTCTTGCTCATAGAAAGAAAACTGAATTGACACCCATCCCAGCCAAGGCAGGTAAGGAGGTATGTTTTTTCTCTTTCCTTCCTAGAAGTAGATACCCAAGGAGGCTTTGGATGGCTCAACTTCTATCATTTTGGAACATCCACAAAGGCCAAATACAAGACACAAATAATTCTTATTGTGCTCATTCGCTGATTTTTTAAAAAATTACAGTAGCTAGCATGGAATTCTCTTCCATATAGTTCTCTTTCTGAGTTAGCACCATGTTGCAACTCACAGCCTGCCAACAATGCCTTTCTTGTTAATTCCTAGAAGGAACAGTTTTCACTCCACCTGTTGACTGAATTTCTCACAGGAAGCCTGTGACTCTTCACCAAAGCAGTTGGAAGGGTTACCAAACTTCCTGCAAACCTTCACGGTCACATGTCCTGGGACAGGTTTCCCATATGTGTATCTGTCATGAGAACATTGTCAAATGAATCAAAGGAGACACTGAACCTCCCCATTTTCTACCTATTTATATTTCCCCCTTAGCTACAGTAGAGTCACTCTCTGTAGGGCTCATGCAGTACTGAAGGCAAGTGAACTGAGTCACAACTCTTCTCTTTTAGGAATCTCCAGTATAAATGAAATATTGCCATTTGCAACAACATGGATGGACCTTGAGAGAATTATATTAAGTGAAACGAGTCAGGCACAGAAAGAGAAATACCACATGTTCTCACTTATTGGTGAGAGCTAAAAATTAATAAATAAATTCACACACACACACACACACACAATCTGGGGGGGGGGAAGAAGATATAACAACTACAATTACTTGAAGTTGATACGACAAGCAAACAGAAAAGACATTGTTGGGTGGGAGGGAGGAGAGGGAGGAGGGAGGGAGGTTTTGGTAAGGGGCCACAATAATCAACCACATTGTATATCGACAAAATAAAATTAAAAAAAAAAGAGAAATCTCCAGTATAACAAGCTGAAATTTAGTACATTCTTCTTTTATTAAGTTTTTTTCTTGATTTTTTTCTTTTCAATTTCATCTTTAAAAATGTCTTGTGTATTACAAAATCTAAACCTATTCTTAAAAGAAAAAAACAGTAGTAGCAAACAAAACAAAACAAAGCAAAACAAGAAACCAAAAGAAGAAATGAATGCCCTCATGCTTGTCTGGTAATAAAAACTATTAATAACTATTAATATGACGATGTCTCTCCTTCCATCAACTTCTTTCCATGTGCAGCCTCTCTATTTACATCAAATTTTACTTGTTTGCTTTTTTACTAAAATAGGGCTGTGCCATAAATATGTCATAAACGATTGCTATATTTTCAAAGCATTTACTTCCTTTCCTGTTTGAATCCTTTATATCTGGATTTGTAGGAGCATTGGCTCACCAGTTATGTGTGACCAAGAACTTGGTGGCCATTACTCTGACACAGTGCTGGGGCAGAAGCCTAGGTGATTAGTAGGTGCATTACATATATGGTCTTTAGGCAGGACTGGATTTTTCACTCTGCCTGCTCTAATGCTAGTGCTACTACTGGGCTACCAGAGGTGGGAGCATAAGATCCAGAAAACACAAATTTTCAAGGGTAAAAGGGACCATACTGAGAGTCTCCTCAGTAAAAACGGCAGTGCGGAGAGATATGTGACATGCCATACGTAGACCAACGAGTTAAATGAGATTTCGGTTATATGCCTATCACTACAAAGTTTGAATCTGAGCTATTTTTCCACTTATGCATGCAAAGTTGGGTAAATGATCTGTTGAGAATTGAATTCTCCTATAACGATATGCTGATTATCTCTCTTATATATGTTTGGATACTTCTGGTTAAGAGAAAGCTATGACCCTTCAACACTATCCTGCTTTTTGTTGTCTTTGTTTGTTTTTTTTGGTGTGTGCCAGAATCAATACTGGTAGCACAGCCTCTCTAGAAGTAGTTAGTTATGCAGATAGCAACATGAAAGAAAATAAAAAGGAAAAATAGGAAAGCAACAGAACATTCTAGAGATGGGAATGCTTGCCAAATATTTGAAGTGTTTGTGTTGCCACTTCTCCTTTAGAAACTAGCCAAAATACCGCAAAGGGTGAGTCTCGTAAATAATTGACTGCACGTTATCAAATGGCTAGAAGAGAGAAGACCAACTGTCCACATCACAAAGAAATGCTTAAGTTTTTAAATGATGAATATGCTAATTATCCTGATTTGGTTATTATTGAAATATAACTCTCTACCCCATAAATATGTATAATCAATATGTTTTAATAAAAATATTCCTCTTAAATGATTTAAAAAAATCAACTTACAGGCCACACACTGACACGTTAATCTCTTCTTCCAAGATAGTGATTATCTTTGGCACTGTTACTTGCACTTCAAACTTGGGAAGCACTGTTGATTGGTGATAAAGGAGGTTAGTGATTGGTTTTCAACTTTCGGGGCATTAATATTTTCAGATTGTCTGTAACAGCTCCCTCATAGTACTTTAGGGCTGTGAAAAGGTAGCTCTACTCTCCAATATGTCCATATCCACCTTTCTCTGAAATGGAGATTTTTGTTGAGGGACTATGACGGATCCCTGCAACCCTAGTGAATTTTAGAAGGCTCTACTATAACGAAGATGTTTTACATTTTGGGGGCATTAAACATTGCTACAAAATAAGCAAGCCATACGAAGTCCTATTCACAAATCATAGATGTCTTCATTGGACTTTGATACAACTAGTTCTGCTCCAAGCCCAATATCACCCATGGGAAAAGGAAGGGCTCCAAATGAGCTCAGATTCTGAGCCCTAGAACTTTAAATATGAAAAAAAGTTCCAAGGTTTTCCCTGATCCATACCAAATTCCTGCACGGTGAAGGGGTGCTCTGTCCTTCCTGATTCCCTCTGCACCACCACCTTGTAGGAACCCTGAAAGGGCTCTGATGACAGAGGAAAGGACAGTTGCTTCAGGCCACTCTCTAACTTGAGATTCTGCCATTGTGTGATGCGATTTCTTTTGGGGTCCTGTGGATAAATTCATTATAACTTACAAATGCACCCAGAGCATTAGAGACAATAAATTAATCTTTGGGCACTCCTATGTTATTCACAAAGAGGACAAATAGAGTGGTGGGAAGGGGAGATGAGTTGTAACCATCGAACCCTACGTGCATTTGAAGTTTTCTCCCTAATGACAAATATCTGGGATATTTTAAGAACCTCTCAAATAAGAACATTTTCCCTAAATGTACTGCTTTCCTTTTAATTATGGTATGTTTCATGTTACTTACCTCAACATATACCAGTGGAATCTGAAAGACAAAAGAGAAAGAAAGGAGCTTATAATTGTTCGAAACTATTCTAAATAGTTTTGATTTATAAGCAAAACAGCTTTATGTAAACTAATTCTTAACAGGAAGATTCCAGGTTAAATTTTACAGAACTTTTAATTAATCCATTTTAAGCATTTAATAAATAATGTTAAGAACTTACTAGATCATCAGCAACAAATATATACATGCACTTCCATTCATTAGAAATGGGATATACTAACATTACTTAAGTGCTTATAGCATTCCAGAGAAGAACATTCCTTTGCTATGCAATTTTACAGATTAAGATATAAACACCTGTGGAAATAACCTATGGAAATAGTCATGTTCAGATCCAATTATTAAGATTCATCATAGAACTCTTAGGTAGTTCTAAGAATGAGGAGGAGTGGGAATAGCTCCTCTACTACCAATGTTTATTCATCTTTAATAACTAATACTCATTAAGTGCCTACTCATATGCTCTGTATGTAAGTTCTGAGAATAAAGCAATGCACAAAAGAACAATATGTCTGTTCTCATGAAAGTTACATTCTAATAGAAATGGACAGATAAGTCAAAACCCCCTCATATATATGAGATTTATGTATCTCAGGGGATAGTAAGTGCCATGAAGAAAAATAAAGCAGGTTTAAGCTGACAGTGATGGATGTGGTGTTTGATTTTTAGGTTGAGGAGTGAAATTAGAAACTGGGAAACCAGTTTTCAAGGTTCTTGCAGTGATCTTGTTTAGAGATGATATTGGCCAGTACTAGGTTGTAACAATTCAGGTGGTAAGAAGTAGTCTGGATATATTTTAAGTTGACATGACTTTCTGGTAAAGTGGATGTGGGTGTGAAAGAAAGAGAAGCAAGGATTGGACCATAATCTTTTGCTTTAGGAGCTAGAAAGCAATTGCCTCTGATAGAGCTAATAAAATGTACTGGAGAAGCAGATGTAGGAAAGAAAAGTGAAGATTTGATTTGATAACTGCATTGCAACAGACAGCAGTGTTTCTTATTGCAAATATGGCTTAGTACGGAGGAACAGATAATTACTCTCTTCCTACATAGCAGAGGTTCTGGTAAGTGTGTGCAGGAAAAGTCTAAATCTCTGAGAAGTTACTTGAACATGGGCTTTTGATGGTTTATCTGTGTCTATTATTTAATGTATCTTTCTAATTTTCCCAATTGAGAACTACCAAAAGAATAAGTTTAATTGTGTGACAACTGAGTACCAGTACCAAGACAGGAAGAATTACCTACTCTCTTTACTGGGAATAATGTTTTAAATTAGAATCATGTGTTATTATTACAGTGCCAGAAATTACTGTTAATAATACCAGATTCTTCCTCTCTGTGGTCCTTCCTCCAATGCCCAAAACAGACTCCCAGACTGTTTATATAGATAATAATGATTTTATGTAGATAAAAGGAGACTCACCAAATCATTCAGGGGGTGAAAATTTTCATCCAATGAGACAACACGAAATTTTACTGAAACAGAAATATTTTTCCATGAGCCCCCAAAACTCTTAACTCGGCCTACAGGCTGGTAAGACAAACTATTAAGGAACCCGGCTTATAGGTAGTTTGGGGAATATGCAGGGGAAATTGTCCAGACCGTAGCCCTCTTCATACCCGTCTGCTCTGGTTTGTAGATGGGTTTGTCTGTCTGGACAAAGACCAGACTCTCTTCGTTTTTAACCATCACCGTGGTTCGCCTCTTGAATTCTTGGGTTGGTCCTTTCACTTGGATGGTGAGGAACATTACCTCCTGATTGGGTGATGACCTTGGGACCTGAAATATAGAAGTGATCCTGAGAACCCACTGGGTCTCCCAGGTCTCCTCCCCTATTCTCTGTTCTACTCCTTCCTAAGATCTTGCCCTTTCTACTTAATTTCACTCCTTCATTTTCATTTGGGAAAGTAGGCACGGACAGAAATTACTTCTGCCGTTTAACAAATGGGAAGACAGAACACAAAATAGAGGAAAATACATCAGTTAGAGAGGTTATAACAGACATATTTTGGTACACCTCAGACAATACAGTCCTGATTCAATTATACACTGATCTGTACCAAGCTGATGTTATAAGGGCATGGAAGAAGCATGTCTTAAGGCTATGAAAAAAATTAGAATATTTTATTGATACTAGGCTGTAAGCATCCCATAAACAGGAAACTCTAAAGAGAATTGGGCATTTGCATGGAGTAATTTCTACGACTTTTTTTCTTAGAAAGAGTGTGAATTGATGTGTTCCTGTCAGTCCACTACTAGTGGCTCATGTTGAACCTTGACCTAATTTGCTTTATCAATGTTTTTTTCCATTTTAATTTTAAGGAAAAGTCACATTTTCCCTTTGTCTAGTGCATATAGTGCGTACTGTTGTTTTTTTTCCTTCTGGTTAATAGGATTTCTCATTGATCACTAAGTTGATTTTTAACATATCCATAAATGTTTGTCTTCCATGGTTGGAAATTCTTGCATTACTTCTTAATTTCTACTCTTAGTTGCTATATTTAGATTCCTTCCTGAAGTACTTACCAGCTTCCTAAAACCTTATCTTGACTGAATACTAGATCCCGACGGCCCTGACCACTAGAACTGAGTATATTCAGTGGAGCAGCCACACTCACAGTGAAGGAGACGCAGCGGAATAAATCCTGCTCCACCACCAGGTCAGCGAAGAGGCTCCTGTTCCCCCTGACAGACTCCAAGGATGCGCTTACGGTCACTGTCTCATTCAGGTGGCTCAGAAGGAGGCAGCCCTTCTCAGGGGTCTCAGTGTGCAGCAGGGAGGGGACCAGCACCATATACTGCCTGGGAGGGGGGGCGTCCAGTTCAAGGAAAGTGGAGGAGAGACGTTGCTATCAACAGCGCTGTTTGCCACTCCAACTCTTGTTACCATCATTTGCTGTACACCGAAAAAGGTGCACTGGTGTGCACGGAGCTCTGCTGTTGAATGGCTTGCAAGGGGGTTACTTTCCCTTTCTGTCATATGCCATGGCAGTGAACAGTTTACTCGAGATGGGCCTTAAACAGACTAAAATTTGTAAGCATACCTTACTACAAGGAACATCAATATGTGAGCATCTGGATTCAAATAAAAATATTTGGTAGTTACATTTATTCACTTTATAAATCTATTTTACCTTAGGATTGCTGTAAAAACGAGCAAGCTCTCAGGCATGTGGGCACTACAAAAGCCAATCAAAGTACACAACTTTCCTTAAAAAACAAGCAAACAAACAAAAATATACATATAGATGCATATACATATGTGTATATATATCACCCAGTATATGAGGGTACTTAAAAAGTTTGTGGAAAAACAAAAGATAGTGTGAATCTTTCCATGACCTTTTTGAAGTACCCCTGTATATATGTTTAACAACCCTGTTAAAATTGTCTGGCAAGTACTTGCTTCTAGGATTCTGAGGCTCAAAGAAAGTGAGTCATCAGGTTAAAGTCTCGGTGGTGGTAAGCAGCTAATAAAGTCTTAGTGTGTTACCTGACCATGGATGTTTGCATTTTAAATATTTGCCTTTTACCTCATAGCTAGACAATGGCTCCACCCAAAGATGGTCCTCTCGTGATTGAATTTGGATCTTGGTAACTCACGAGCTGGACAGAAACTTTCCCAATATCCTGATATATAATTTAAAATTGATACTGTGGTTTCCCAACATTTTGCTCACAGAACTCCTAAAATAAAATTTAGACACTGTGCACCACTTTCATATTTTCAAGTAAACATCTGTTTTCTAATTACAATTTTAAGTAATAGTGAAAGATTTTTTTGATGATATTTTAAATTAAAACTTACATTACTTTCACAAGTTTCTCATGGAATCTTAAATATTATAGTGATCAGATATCCAGTATTACCTATTTAAAAAAATATCAAAAAGTTCTTTTGGTAATGGTCTTTCCCTATTTTCCTCCTTGAACTTGAATTTCCATGCCACTTAACATACAGAAGTTTATGCTAAGACTTTTATGCTTCAAAATATTTTATGGATCACTCTTCTTTTTAATTTTAACTAATTTTTTTTTCACTCTTTACTAACAAATATACATACATACATATATACATACATATGTAATATTAATGTGGGTATATAAATCTAACTTTAACTCTTCTATTAAATATAATGAGAACATTAAATTTGCAAATATTGAACATTTTCTTCTGATTAGGTAACTTTCAATAGTACTAGTATCCAACTGATCAAAATAAAATAGATATATTGCAAATTACGATTCATACATATTAGATATAAAATTAAAATGCTTTTGAGACACAACTTTAATGAGAATGATGAGCTGTTTTTTCCTTCAGTAAATTTATGTATTCACAGATGGATATTCCTTATTGCAAGAATTAAACAAGGTCTAGCATTAATTCCCTTACTATTCTTGTTTTGGGCAGATAAAAGTACTAAGAAGAATTATTCACATCAAAGTAAGTCAACGGCAGGTCAGATGATTGTATCGTTGTCACCACTTCTGGCAGCTGCTTCTGCATTGCAGGCCCCAAATCACCCAGTACCTGGTTATCAACATTTGCTTCTAATCATCTATCAGATGGTATTTCTTTTAGTTTCTCCTTCAGTTTTGTTTAAGCAGAGAAGTCATCACCCCTGATGTGCAAAAGGATTTCTCCCCTGTTATTAGGGTCCTTTGCTTTTTGAGCATAAACACCGGTATTTCAAATTGTTCCTTTATTTGGCACCCTAAAGATGTCTATACTCCAGGACAGTGCTCCATGGTAGGATCTGATTGAGCGAGAGGATTATCTTTATTTTATAAAATAGAAGATGTGAAATTAAGAGAGATACGAAGGATAAATAGCATGATCTTAAGCATATCAATAGGAGCATGAAGATCTAATAATTGATTCCTCTAAAGAAGAATCAATTTCTGATGCTTCTTAAGCTTTGCATATCACTCTGAATTTAGAGATTCAGAGATCCAGACAGTTGGGACAAAATGGTTAAACATAAGCAAAGAATGAATAAATCAGATTTACAACACCTCGTGGTTGAAAAGAACCTTAAAGACAAGAAGGTGACAGTTTTAGAAAAAATGAAATGAATGATAGAAAAGAGTATCTGAAATGAGGAAAGTTCATGCTTTATGCTCTGTGTGGAACTCACGGTTTTCCAGAGACTGAGGTGTCTGTGGGCAGGAGGACCAGGAAGAGGAGAACGAGACTTGGATGAAGGAGTTTGTCCTCCATTGTGCAGGGAGAAGGGGCCGGAGGAGACCAGGCTATTGCACCCCTCTCCCTACAATCGATCTGGTCCCAACACTCCCCAGAGCAACCGGGCTTTATGCTGCTCTCTGTGCAAACAGGAAGTTCCACCCACACAAGGTCTCTAAACAAAGTTGAGGTCTCTGAACATTTTCTGAAAGGGTATTGATGGCCTAATTGCAGTCAAGGTTAATTCCTGGCAGGCTAAATAGAATTCTTGAAGGGATAAAACCACATTCCCACTAGTGCTCATTTTTTTCTGGGTTTTCCTGTAAAGCAGCTAATTAGCTTTTCACCCCCCTTCTCTCTCTCTCTGCCTCCACAGACCCCCACAGCACCTTTTATGGCTCCCTTCACTTCTCTTGTATGAATAGTTGGCAAGGGTGGCCGCAATTTAAGCAATACTGGGCAGGCTCAAAATAGATATTTCACTACAAGTCGGTGTGCCTGCAAGTCTTCAATTCCATATGCCTTCCTTAAATGTTGAAGCTGCTTCAGAATTCAGTAGTCTTTATGGATCATATTGTATTAAGCTAGTTAAGTTTTGATCTTATGCATATTACTGGTTTGAAGATGAAGAGCCAGGCTCTGGAAGAATGATAATAGAAAAGAGTTTCCTGTTTTAATGAAGTAATAAGATGAAAGGAGAAGTAACAGGACCTTGAAAACAAGCTTTGCCCTACGGTGCCTAATGAGGATCCCAAATGCCTTTACCATCTGCTATCCAATCAAACTTTCTTACTGCGTTCTGAATATGATACTTCTTACCAATCTTTAAGTCACATAAAGAATTTCATTAATCCATTCATCTGTCCATTCATTCATCCATCCATTTGTTTGTGCAGCTATTTGGTTGTTTTGTAAGTGTTTATTGATCCTGTTAGGGCTAAACACCATGCAATATCCTAGAGATAGAATGGGTGAGTAAGTAGAAACAGATATGCAGTAAAAGTTCTTATGCTCTTATAGGGGGTAAATACACACACACACACACACACACACAGAGAAGCAATAAAAATACAGTAGGCAAACATTATTATTGGAGAAGTTCATAATGCTCTGGGAGCACATAAAATGGCACACAACCCAGACTTGGGGCCTTGGAAAGGAAATTCGGATGAAAGCAAAGTGTAAATTAAGCTCTGAATATAAGCAGTGGTTAGTCAGAGGAGGAAGGAGATGAAAACTGCATCATAAGTCTCGGGAATGACATATGCAAAGGCCCAGGCGGTGAGAACAATCATGGCACAATCAGTATAATGATCACTGTTTGGCATGGAGGAAGCGCCTGTACACTTAGAAGAGTGGTGATTGAGAGCTGGCTTCAAGTCAGAAAGGAGCTTGTTGGCCATATTAACTTACGTGGAGGAGTAATCAATAGACTGACCTCAGATTTGCTTCCTGCAAAGATCACTTTCACTGAATTTTGAAAGACTGGCTGGAAGGAGGCAGAGGGAGACCAGTTAGGAGTTGGTGTAATGGCATAGGCGAGAGCTGATGGTATTTTGAACCAGCGTATTCATGATGGGATTGGAAAGAGGTAGTAAATTTATATCATATTTAAGGGGTAAAATTATGGTGCTCGGTGAATGTATGAGTACAAGGAATAAAGGAAAATATGCCTTTCAGTTTTTCTGGCTGGTCACTGAGTAGATTGTGCTGCCTTTGAGTGAGTGAAACAGAGGAAACACAGACTGGGGGGAGCAGAAGGAGGACAGAAGGGCTGAGGGCTGGGAAAATAAAAAGTATAGTTTTAAAAAGTGCTTGTGGGATATTCAGTTATTATTATTCATAGGGAGTTTGACATTTGAATCTAGAGCTTGCAGCAGTGTAGTCTAATAGAAACATAACGTGAGCCTCCTATGTAATTTAAAACTGTCTAGTATCCACATTAAAAAAAGGACAACAGATTAAATTAAATTAGTAATGTGTTTTATTTAACTCAATATATCCAAAATATTATCATTTCAACATTTAGCCAATGTACAAAATGCTAATGAGATATGTGGCTAGTCTTTGCAACCTGGTGTGGATTTTATACTTACCGCACAGATCAATTTAGACGAGCCGAATGTCAAGTGTTTAACAGTTCCGTGTGTCTAGTGGCTACGTATTGGACATAATAAGTTTAGAGCAATGTTTTTCAAATTATGGGTCATCATCTATAGTGAGTTATGATATGATCTATGAGTAATGACCAGGATTTAAAAAAAATGAAATAGAATATAATAAAATAGAAAATACAGTGTATTTACACGCAGTAAGTGAAAATACTCATTTGGAAACATCTGTTTCACATACACGCTGCAGAGACTGTTGGGTGTTTCCCGTTACTGTTTCCCCAATTCTGCTTTAATAATAGAGCTCCCGAGTTTTTGCTGTGCACAGACTGCCTAGTTAATGACTTTTATTTTCCAGCCTTCTCCTTTGAAGCTGCATTCTGGTGACTGGAGTGTGAGTAGAAGTGAAATATGCAACTTTCAGTTTATGATTTATCTTCATTTTATTTTTAAAATTTATTTATTTATTTTTTGGCAGCTGGCCAGTTCAGGGATCAAACCCTGGACCTTGGTGTTATCAGCATCACGCTGTAATCAACTGAGCTAATCGGCCAGCCTGCGACTTACAGTTTATGACTCGAAGGGTCAGCTCCTGTGCTTCCTCTTTCTTCCTTACCCTGGCTGGAATGTGGGCATGATCACTGCGTCCGAGCTTCTATTGTACACTATGAAATGGAAGCCATGTGTGGGGGACGGGGGAATAATGATCAGGAACCAGTTTGAGTTCCTGAGTCATCCACAGGCTACTCTAACTGGACTTTCACGTGAGAGAAATACGTTCTCGTAGTTAAGGCTTTGTATTTTGAGCTCTGTTTGTTAGAGCAGCAAAACCTGTATCCTAACTTTCTCTTTCATTATCTTGATTATCTCTGTTCTTAGCTGTGAGTGTCCCAGGGCATAATACAGAAGTTACATTGTGAAAATGTGACTATAGTTTTACATTGTGAACTTTCTATTAAAAATGCACAAATTATCTTATTGTAGGTTAAAGTTAAAGCAGTCTGAATGCTAACAATTTACTGAGATCTGGCGTGCTGATGGAGATTTATTGGGAGACCCGATGCCGTGGAAATGGATGATAAAACCCATGCAGAATATGTTGATTAAAAGAGGAAAGAGCCCAAGACAGAGTCACAGGGGTCACCCACAAGGTGACGGGCGGGGACACCAAAATGGACCAAGAAGGACCAGCCAGAGAGGGAAGAACCCAGGCAGGAGGTCATGGGGTCTCTACGTCCCAATGAAGGGACCATTTGCATAGGAGAAGACTCAGAAGATTTTTACTAGTTCAGAGTGATTGTAACTTCATGCCAAGGCATCGATGTTAATAGCATACAAAATTGAAAAAACAATATTAAAAAAGATTTATGATTTTATAATGTATCCATGAAAAATATAACAGAATTTAAGTCTTTTTTAAGAAGCCAGAAATAACTGAACATTTATTTGAAAGATTAATTGCTTAATATAGAAGTGATTGAGGATAATAGCATTCATTTGATGCCTCATATAAATTACAAAGATGATCTATAAAGGTTGCGGTTGCTAAATTCCCGGACATTCATGTCAAATGCCACTGTGAAATCAAATAATAGATGGGTAATTTTTCTGATAGATTTGGGGACATGAGTATCGGGATCCGGCTATTTCAGTATCCATGCAGGCAGAGGCTTAATCGCAACTTGCTAAGAAGTGGGGGGATGTGACGAACCGGAGCCGGCTTCACAGAGTTTGAAGGGGAGACAAGCGACAGGGCAGTATTTGGCAGAGATGCCCCGGCGAGAGGAAGATTTGTTTAAGAGGAGAGAGACCTGAGCAAGTTGAAAGGGAAGGTCGCTTCTGTAAATGCCGAGTGGGAGCAGCAAACGAAAGGGGACAGGTCGAGCTTTGTGGAGAGAGAAGGGGTGACCCAGAGGGACTGCAGGATGCGCAGGTCGACGCCCAAGAATGTGGGTGAGGGGTGCTGCTCTGGGCAGGGCCACCACTTGCAGGACAACCACAGAAAACGAGGGACAGTTTTATTAAAATCCCCTTTCACTGAGACAGAGCCTTCTCTTCTTGTGGAAAGGGAAAACAAGATTGAGGGAAAAAACAAACAAACAGAAAACTGACCGGACCAGTCAGGAGGACTGGGGGACACCTGGGTGCCAGTCCCGATGGAGCCATGTGGTCCTGGTGACTCAGTTAACAGCTCTGAGCCGCAGCCTCCTTGCCAATAAACCCCTGCGTTACCAGCTTCGTGAGCTAGTTTTATACAAGATGCTGCATGTGACAGCTTTAAAAATCTAGCATACCAGTGTATATTAATACTTATATTTTGAATCCTCACGGCTGAGGAAGAAGTCTGTTTTCCATCTGTTCTGGGCTTTGCTGTAGGAACAACAGCAAGCGTGAGCATTTCCAGGGGGAAAAACGAGGTAGGTGACTTTAGCAGGATGTCCTTGACAGGAAAGGGAGCCACACAACTTGGGCAAGTTCTATACGACTTTGAAATATTTAGCAAATACTTACTTGCTGGATAGCTGAGGTAAAGGGGTACGAGAAAAAAGAAAGTAAGGGAAAAAGAAAGGCAGTTCATGGAAAAGGAAGGAGGGGAGCAAAATACAGGAAAACACACGTCATTAAAAATAAAGGAGGAATATCTGAGAAATGAGAAAAATTAGGGCTAGGAAGTAGATGGGCCTTAATAAAAATAAACAGAAAATTTTTTTTTCTTGTATTGCTGTAGTGCTTGCCAGGGCCTGAATATAACTTCTGTAATTGTACCAATTGCACACTTAGTTTACTTTTCCTGAGAAAATAGAACACTTAAGCAACATGTATTTACTGACGTGATGAGAATGAAGGACATTTCAGCTGGTTACTTATTAACCCCCCTCAAAATCAGAAAGCTCAGCTGGTGGCATAACTGTATTCACCCTGTCAGAGAATGTACTGTCTTTCTCTCTGCACAAGTGACTTGGGCAAAACCCGGAGTTAGGGCAATATGTATCTACGGAGACTCTCTTAAAGATCAGAGTGTTTCTCATTTGTGCCATCTCATTAAGTTTTTTCCCCTAATTTTTAGTGAGAAAAAATATTTGAATGTACAAAAATAAAAGCATAGCAACTAAGATTGTTTCTATTCAAATTATATGCTTGCCATGGTTTCTCAAAATTATCAAAAAGTTTAGTAAATGTTTTATCTTTTCAATTAAAATCCACTTACTTCTTCAGGTTTCTAAAGAGGACTGATATCCATAGACAATCCGTTTTACTACACCCTACACTGTGATGCAGGGGAGTTAGTTCCTGCACTAGAACAATTTACTACAAACAATAAAATCTGATGACTGTCCTTACATATACTGCACATATTTTAGGGCATATGGACTTATCTTTGTATGGTCTGTACTGTGAATTTGCTAGGTCAGAGTACATACATTACTGAAACCTTTTTACAGACATTGTCACGTCACCTTTCTAAAATGATTCTGCCAATTTACCCTCTCACCATCAATGCTTAAGAGTGTGTATTTTCCTACAACTCATCTTTTTAAATGTTATCAGTCTGATAGGGAGGGAGACACATATTTTTTCTTTTTTGAGTTTATGATTACTAGTGAGGTTCAGCATCATTGTTACTTGTAGTTCCTCAGTTTGTTGCTTGTATTTTAACTTGGTTTAGGGGTTTTATTTTCTGATTAGGAAGTCCTCTGCACACCGAAATTATAAAAAATATTCTCATATTTTTTCCTATGTTAAGTATTTGTGTTTAGATTTTTATCTGTAACTGTCTGCAGTTTATTTTTGAATAGGAAGGAAGGTAGGGGAAATGTTGCAGGGTTAGTTTTCCTTGGGTGAAGGAAAATTTTGCGTGCATGTGTGGGCACTCATGCATGCACACGGATAGTTGCATGACTTTTAACCACATGAATCCGCTTTGTTCACTGTGGCTCTAGTGTTCTCTATGGAACTTTCCAGTGTCAGAACTTCCATTTTAGTGAATTCTATTTAGCCTGAGAACAAACATTGGAGTCAGATTTTAAGAAGAGGGAAAGGTAAAATTGTTTGCCAAACTTTATTTAATTACTTAGATGATAATGATGTTAACAAAAGCTGCGACAATAACACAAATGATAGGTAGCAATTAAGTAGTACTTACCATATGATTGTGCTGAGTAATGGTCTAAGAGCCTCACATGGTCTAATTTATTTGATTTTTTGTCACACCCAAAGATTATTAACTGTTAGTTAAATTGAGAGTTATTTAGCCCACAATTTATAGTAATACTGTAAAAATTTGTAAGAAATAAATTATGAAATATTGATACTATTAAAAGCTGTGAAGTGTTAAATGGTGTATTTCTCATAATTAACATATTTTCTTTTTTCTCAATTTCAATCTCAGTTTATTCAGCATTTCAGATTGAAGGTGCGGGTATCAGAGATGCTTGTGTGAATTTTTAAAAAATTTATTGAATCAAAATTGATTATACATATTCTCGGGGTTCAACTTTGAGATATGTTGATCAAATCAATATTACTAGCATATATATTATTACAAATCATAATTATTCTTTATGCCTTTTGTCCAATCTCTCCCCATCCCCCTTTCCCTCCCCCCCTCTAATCACCCTAGATTTCTTCTGTCCCTCTGAAAGAATAATGGTTACTTTGTTGATTTGTTGCCTAGATGATCTGTCCAATGCTGAGAGGTGTGATCAGGTCCCCAATATTATCACAGAGCAGATGCTTCTTCTGTCACTCTGAAATGGGCTTTGTGGAGAGAGACATCCTCTTCTTTATCTCTGCTGGTGACTCCTTGTGTCAATGCACTCCAGTGGCTGGTGGATCATCTGCATGGTGGTTGTGGCGTCCAGCTGCTTTTGTGGCAGCCATGGTTATTGTGGTGGCTGTGGTGGGTCACCCACATGGAGGTGATGTTTTTGGCATGCTCCTTGTGGCTGGTGGTGTGCCTGGTTATGGGGTGTGTCTGGTCCCCGGCTACAGACCTTGGGTCCCCAGGTGGGCCCCAAGATGCTGGCACAGTGTGCCTGGTTGTGGGAGCAATGTCCAGTCGCTGGCTCCATGCCTCAAGTCACCAGGCAGGCCATGAGGTACTAGCATGGTGTGCCTGGTTGTGTGTGTGGTGGGTCCCATCCCTGGCTCCATACCTTAGTCCCTGGGCAGGCCTCGAGGTGCTGGCATGGTGTGCCTGGTTGTGGGGGGGGATCTGGCCTCTGACTCCATGTCCTGGGCCCCTGGGCAGTACCCTGAGGCACTGGTGGTGTGCCTGGATGTGGGAATGGGGTCCGGTCACCTTCTCAATGCCTCTGGTCTCTGGGTGGGCCCCAAGGTGCTGGTGTGGTGTGTCTGGTTGTGGGAGGGGAGTCGAGTCCCCTTCTCCATGCCTCAAGTCCGTGGGTGGGCCCCAGGCACTGACAGTATGCCTGGGGGTGGGAGTGGGGTCCAGTCCCCGGCTCCAAGCCTCATGTTCCCTGGTGGGCCCCAAGGCACTGGTGGTGTGCCTGGGCCGGAACTAATTATTTGTCCTTTGCTTACTTCTTAAATGGGGGAACTTCCTGTGGGAACCAGTACTTGAGCTATGTGGTTGAGCTAAATTGCTGTTTTGCTGCTGTTTCCCTAGGAAAGTCTTTTTGTGAAGCTCAGGGTTTAATTGTTGACCTTATAGGTACTTCCAGCTCTCCAGAGACCCAGTGTTGTATAGAAACTATGATCTGGGCCTGAGTCTTTCCATCAAACTGCGCCCCATGCAATTCTGCATTCCTGACCAGTCTCCTCTGAGTGGTCCTGCACTGACTCGGGGGGGAAAGGCTGTCCTTGCTGTGTCCTGGTGTTCTCCCGGTGGGCTTGTCTCCACCACTGCCCATACTCCAAACACTTCCCGTAGGATGGGCCCTGCGCCAGTCCCTTGTGATGATTCACTGGCCTCTGAATGGCTCCTTTTTTTCAGTCGTTCTGGTTCCTCGCTCCTGCGTGGGTCCTCAGGAACCCTATTAGTGGTCTTGCTGTCCTGGGGGCTGCCAATGCCCTCTTCTCCCCTGCCACCTCCAAGTAACTCCATCTGAAGGGCACAGCTGCGGCTCCTGCCGGCTCCTGCTCCATGCACTCACAGCTCAGAGCAGATTTTTTCTCTCATCGTGGTTTCTCCTGCCTTCATGAACTCTGTAGGTCTCTCCTCCTCTTCCCCTGAGCTCCAGCAGCCCCAGCTTGGCTGTTGTTACATTTTTATAGCTGTAAATTGGTTGATTTGTGGGAGAGAGTGGTGCTGGGAACCATCTATTCTGCCATCTTGACTGGAACTCCCATAATTAATGTATTTCAAGGCAAGTAATAAATATGTACTCTCGTTATTTAATTTTAAATTATGCAGTGTAACTTGAAGGTAACATTATAAGATATTTATAAAGCAAGGGGCATAAAAAAGTTATGGTATTTAATATGTGTGTATCAAATTCTGGTTTTTGGCTTTTGGCAATAATCACAAAGAATTCCATTAATTGGTTAGACATCATGTTGTAATTTTTCCCATACAATTAAAGAAAATGTACAGACTGCCAACGTATTTTAATTTTTAGTAGAAACTACAAATGTTAATTTTTATCAGATGAAATAATTTAAACATTTCTTTTTCCTGAAATAAATATTTTATGATATAATTGTATCAATGAATTTAAAATGACCTTATTTAAATCTTGCATATAGCAGTCTCCCCTTATCCTCAGGGGTTATGTTCCAAGACCTCCAGTGGATACCTGAAACTGTGGATAGTACCAAACCCTATATATACTGTGGTTTTTTTCTATACATGCATCATTATGATAACATTTAATTTATAGATTAAGCACAGTAAGAGATTAACAACAACAATAATAAAATAGAATTGCAACAGTATATTGTAATAAAAGTTATGTGAATGTGGTCTCTTTCTCTCAAAATATCTTATTTTACTGTAGATCATACCAACCTCAGCATAAGATTTTTAAATTTCCCTATTAAATCGAGAACTTTCACTTTTTCACTTAAAGGCTTCCCCAGCATCACAACTCTTGTACTTTCGGGCCATTAATAAGTAAAATAAGGGTTACTTGAACACAAACAGTGCGATCCAGTGATAGTTGTTCCAATAACTTACAGGGCTATTAAATGACGAACGGTCAGGTAGCATATACAGTATGGAGACGCTGGACAAAGGGGTCATTCATGTCCCAGGAGGGACTGGGTGGGACGGAGTAGACCTGTGTGAGATTTCATCATGCTACCTGGAACAGTGCACAAATTTAAACTCAGAAATTGTTTATTTCTGGAAATTTCCATTTAGTATTTTCGGACCTGGTTGCCTGTGTGTAACAAAACGCAGCAAGTGAAACGGCAGATAAGGGGGTCTACTGTAGTATCTTTCTTGCATAAAGCACATCTGCAATGCATTGACTGCGTTTCTAGTTTCAGTTTCTCCCTTGATTGTGAAGCAATTGGAGAGAAGAATCTTCCTAGATTCTTTACACTTTCCTGTAAAATTTTAGTTATTTCTTCTATGCCTAATTCAAAGGCGTATATATATATTTTTTTGGCAAGGAGTGCAAGATGAACATACCTTATCCTATCTGATGAAAAGATGCTATCAAAGACAACTAGGGTTATGTGAAAAGGACTCAGCTGCCATGCTTAAGAGGTTTCCACTGGCCAAAGATGTGACACCTTGAGTTTAATAACGATAAGGAACTCGTATAATGTATTTAATTTTATTAAATATATTTAAATTTGAGTTCACAATGATATATTTTTAAAAATTGAATTGGTCACTTAATAAATACATATTTATTTTATTGGTGATGCATATTCATGGGGTACAAAGTTGACTGTCACCACTTGTACCCATGATGTGATGGCCAAATCAATACTATCAGCATGTCCATTTCCAGAAATTGTGATTATTCCCTGTCTCTCCCACTCAATTCCCAGCCTCCCTCTCCCTCTGCCCTTCCCCCCACTCTGCTACCCTAGGTCTGCTCTCTTCCTGTACAAGTCCAACACACCACTGTGGTCTTTTTTTCCTTCCTTGTTTCTCTCTTAGCTCCCACTTATGAGTGAGGACATGCAATATTTTTCTCTCTGTCCCTGGCTTTTTTTTCACTCAACATAGTTTTCTCCAAGCTCCAGGGCCCCAGGGCAGTGGTGGCAGCTTGCCTAGTTGTGGCTGGACTTGGCTTCCCCCAGCTCCATGACCCAGGAGCACAGGCAGGACTCTGGGACAGTGGTGGCAGCTTGTGTAGCTGTGGCTGGACTCAGCTTTCCCTGGCTCCATGACTCATTCTAAGATGTTGTTGTGGAGCCGCTGGGTGGTGAAAGGGGGGAGAGAAGGGAATGGGGAAAGAAACAGGTGGGAATAGGAGGAAGGTGGAGGTGTGATCGAGGTCCTTGGCAGCCCCATCATTCTGGCAGGGGAGACCAGGGGGCTTCTAGCAGCAGCTTGGTCATTGCTATCCTGGATGCAGATGTCTGGCTGATGTGGCTAAAGCCCTTGGCACCCCACCACCCCACCTTGGGGGCCCAAGGTGCTTCCTGCAGCAGCTTGATGATTGTTGCTGGGCTGGTTGTGAATGTCGGGGGTGAGGGAGTGTGGATGAAGCCCTCAGGTCCACATCACCCTGGCTTGGGGGCCTGGGGCACTTCCTGGGGAGGCTCGCTTGTTGTCGCTGGGCTGGTTGCAGATGTTGGGAAGGCATGGCTGAGGCCCTTGGTCCTCCCACCTCCCTGGCTTGGGACCCCAGTGGGCTTCTGGTCCTTCTAGGTTTTATAGGTGTTCTTTGGTGGTATTAGACCTTTACTAGTTAATATCAGACTTTGTCTCTGGTCTGTGGTATTTTGTTTTTTCTTTCAGTTCTGTGTTGGATTAGTTGCTGTTTCCACCACTTAAATTCTGCACTGGAACTAATTTGTTGTCCTTTGGTTACTTCTAAAGGAGGAAATTCCTGTGGAGACCATCACTTGAGCCTTGTAGTTGAGCTAAATTGCTGCTTTGCTGCTGATTCCCTGGGGAAGGCTTTTACTGCAGCTCAGGTTTTAATGGTTGACCTTGTAGGTACTTCTGGGTCTTGTCCCATACACCCGGGTTGTGTGGAAACTCTGGTCTGGGCCTGAATCTTTTCAGCAAACTGCACCCCCTGCAGATCTGTATTCCTGACCAGTCTCCACTGAGTGGTCGGCTCTGATTGGGGGCAGATCAGCTGTCCATGCTGTGCTCCCATGTTTCCCTGGTGGGCCTGTCTCCCTCACTGCCCACACTCCAAACACTTCCCATGGGACAGGCTGTGCATCTGTCCCTTGCAATGACTCACCAGCCTCTGAGTGACTCCTTATTTCTGTAGTCTGTGGCTCCTCCCTCCTATGTGGGTCCCTGGGAACCCTGTTAGTGGTCTTGCTGGCCTGGGTGCCATCAAGGTCCTCTTCTCCCCTGTCACCTCCAAGCATCTTTGTAGGATGGGCACAGCTGTGGCTTTTGCCAGCTCTTGCTCTGTGTGCTCATCAGCTCCAGCCTTGACAGCAGTGGCTTGAGATGGTGGGAGCGATCCTTTCTTTCTCTCATTGTGGCTTCTCCAGCCTTCGTGAACTCCCTAGGTCTGTCCTCCTCTTCTCCTGAGCTCTAGCAGCCCCAGCTTGGCTGTCTCTAGTAGTTTTTTGATAGAGACGTTAGGTTGTTCTATATATAGGATCATGTCATCTGCAGATAGGGACAGTTCGACTTTGTCTTTTCCAATCTGGGTGGCCTTTATTTCTTTTTTTTTTTGCCTGATTGCTCTGGCTAGTATCTCCAGTACTATGTTAAGTAGGAGTGGTAAGAGTGGGCATTCTCATCTTGTTCCTGTTCTTAAGAACATAGGCTTCAGTTTTTCCCCATTCAGGATGATATTGGTGGTGGGCTTGTCATAGATGGCTTTTATTATGTGGAGATACTTTCCTTCTATGCCTAATTTGTTGAGTCTTCATCTTGAAGTGATGTTGAATTTTGTCAAATGCTTTTTCTGCATCTGTTCATATGGTTTTTGCCCTTGATTTTGTTGATGTGATTTGTCACATTTATTGACTTGCACATGTTGAACCATCCTTGCATTTCTGGGATGAATCCCACTTGATTGTGGTGCATAATTTTTGTGATGTGTTGCTGCATTCTGACTGTTAGCATTTTATTAAGGATTTTTGCATCTATGTTCATCAGAGATATTGGTCTCCGGTTTTCTTTTTTTGTTGTATCTTTGTCTGGTTTTGGTATCAAGGTGATGCTGGCCACATAGAATGACTTCGGGAGAGTGGCTTCTGGTTTAATTTTTTGAATAGTTTGAAGAGAATTGGTATTAATTCCTCTTTAAAGGTTTGGTAGAATTCA
>NW_007731656.1:66012-68543 GCF_000696425.1 Galeopterus variegatus
TTTAATTTTCATGTATTTGTATAGAGTCCTGAATTTTGCTTGTTATTAATTTCTAATTTTAATCCAAAGTTATTTGAGATGATTTCAATTTTTTAAAAGTTATTGAGACTTGGTTTGTGATCTATCATGTAGTCTATGTCAGGGAAGGTTCCATGCTGATGAGAAGACTGTATGTTCTGTAGTTGTTGGATGAAATTTTCTGTAGATATCTGCCAAGTCCAATTGGTCTAAAGTCTCATTTAAATCCTGTGTTTCTCTGTTGACTTGTTGCCTGGATGATCTGTCTAGTGATGAGAAAGGGTGTTCAGGTTCTCTACTATTATCATATTGAGGTCTATCTCTTTCTTCATATCTAATAGTGTTTTTATATATCTGGGTGCTCCAGTGTTGGGTACACACATATTTATGATTGTTATGTCTTCTGCTGGATCTATCTCTTTATAATTATCTAGTGGCGTTTGTTTCTTTTTATGGTTTTATGTTTTATGTGATATAAGAATAGCTACTCCTGCTCATTTTTGGTTTCCATTTCTGTGGTATATCTTTTTCCACCCCTTCACTATTAGTCTGTGTGCATCTTTACTGGTGAGATGAGTCACTTGAAGATAGCATATTGTTGGGTCTTACTTTTAGATCCAATCGTCAGTCTGTGTCTTTTGAGTGGGGAGTTTAATCCATTTAAACTTAATCCATTAAATTTAAAGGTTTCTTATTGAGAGGTTTTTGTCTTATTCCTGGCATTTGATGACTTTTTGTTTAGATGTTTTCAGTGTCATTTGTTCCTTTCTTTTCCCTTGATTATTAGTCTTCAATATTTATAAGGGTTTATTGAGGTGGTAAGATTTAGTATCTTTTGTCTTTCTCATTTGCCTTTGTGTTTTACTGGTGGGTTTTGTTCTTACCTGTGAATGCATGATAGTGATCATTGCTTTTCAGATTCCAGATACAGGACTCCCTTGAGAATTTCTTGAAGGACTGGTGATGTGGTGATGAACTCCTATAGTTTTTGTTTGTCTGGAAAATACACTATTTCTTATTTCTGAAGGATAGCCTTGCTGGGTACAGTATTCTTGGCTAGCAGTTTTTTTCTTTCAGAATTTTGAATATGTCATCCCATTTTCTTCTTGCTCTAGGGTTTCAGTTGAGAGGTTGCTGTTAGTCTGATGGGGGTTGCCTTATAAGTGACTTGATGCTTTTCTCTTGCTGCTTTTAGGATTTTCTCTTTGTCTCTGAGGTTTGCCAGTTTGACTATATGTGTCTCAGAGAGGATCTTTTTGGATTGAAACTGTTTGGGGATCTTTGAGCCTCCTGGATCTGAAGGTTTGTGTCTCTCCCTATACCTGGGAAGTTTTCTGCTATTATTTTGTTGAGTAGATTTTCAATGCCTTCATTCTTCTCCTCCCCTTCAGGCACACCCATGATTTGGATGTTTGTGTGCTTAAGGTTTTCTGCTAGCTCTCTTAGAGAGTCTTCATTTTTTAAAATTCTTTTTTCCTTTTTCTTGTCTGCCTGTGTTATTTCATAAAGACCATCTTTGAGTTTGAATATTCTTTCTTCAGCTTGTTCTAATCTGTTGCTTAAGCTGTTGGTTGTGTTTTAATTTTATTTAATGTGGCTTTCAGTCCCAGGAGTTCTGCTACATTCTTTTTTAAGGTGTTAATCTCTTTGTAAATTTCATCCTTCATATCCTGGATATTTTTCCTCAGTTCATTGTGTTGTCTTACAGAGTCCTCTTTTATCTTATTGTGTTTCCTTAAAACAGTTATTCAGAATTCTTTTTCAGTCATTTCAAGCGTTTTCTGTTCTATAGAGTCTACTACTTGAGAGTTACTGAATTCCTTTGGTGGTGTCGTATTTTCTGATTTTTTTCATATTTCTAGTATCTGTATGTTGATATTTGGTCATCTGGTAGATCAATTGGTTCTTCTATTACTCTGGCGTGGACTTTGAGGAGAGAGACTTCTTCCTCTTTCTCCAGGCTTGTCCAGTGACTCTCCTTGTGTTGATGAAGTCTAATATGTAGTAGGCCACCTGCACAGTGGTCATGGATGTTTTTAAGGTAGCAAGCTGTTCTTGCAACAGTATTAGCTGTGGTGGTGGCTGTCGTGGATCACCTCTGTGGAAGCTGTGTGAAGTCTCATGGTGGTGGTGTGTTGCACGGGGTCCTGCTTTCTGCACAGGTGGGGTGAAGCTCTGACAGGTGGCTGGCTTGTTCTCCTGCTAGCCTGGTTGCCTCCACCATCAGTAGTGGCACAAAGCAGGGTCCTGCCTTCCACATGGGTGGAGCAGGGGTCTGGAGGGTGGCTGGCCTGTTTTCCTGCCTGCCTGGGTGCCTCTCCTGTCAGTTTAATATATATATATATATATATTTTTTTTCTGACCAGTAAGAGGATCACAACCGTCGACACGGTGTCGTCCGCACCACAGTCAGCCAGTGAGCACACTGGCCATTCCTATATAGGATCTGAATCCATGGCCGTGGTGCTACTGGTGCCACACTCTCCTGAGTGAGCTAAGGGCCGGCCCTCTAA
>NW_007731656.1:69007-70017 GCF_000696425.1 Galeopterus variegatus
CCATGGCCGTGGTGCTACTGGTGCCACACTCTCCTGAGTGAGCTAAGGGCCGGCCCTCTAATATATTTTTAATTGACAAAAATTATATATATTTATTACATACATGTCATTTTGAAATATGTATACATTGTGAAATGGCTTCAATGGCATTTTTAAGTGGCTCATTTCCATTGAGTCTTTCCAAAGACTTTCAAGTTAGTTTTTATTTAAAAAAATAAACATGAAAAAAATATTTTTGTTATCAGTTCATGCAATTTACTATTAAAATTTATAATTTAATAATGCAGCTGGCATAATAGATTTGGTAATATACCACAATGATTCTGGGTAAGCACTTAGGTCACCTGTTTGCAGAAGAATGCATAATGTACCAGCTGCCCATCTGATATCTAAGTAATAGATCTATCCCACATAGCAATTCAGAATACTGGGACCCCAGGTCCTGCAGTGGGCTGCTGTCTAGTTCCCTTTCAAAGATTAACTGAAAGAAGTGACATCTATGAAAGTATCAGACTGCTCCAAATCCAGACGTTTCCCTTAAGTATCGAGTGCCCCCTCCCTTTGTTCTTGTCCCCAATGTGGAATACAATGGACTCCAATTGGCCTTTCAGCTGCTCACTGCCTGAGACGTCTGCACATAGTGTCCTTGCCTGGGATTCTGTTCCTCCTGTACAGACAGTGAAGCACCATAATTTCTTTTACTCACTTGTCCATTTATTCTTTATGTCATCCTCACATAATGCTGTCCAAGTGTATTAGACTTTGCTAAAAGGGTTAGAACAATTAAAGAAAACATTATAATATAAAAAAAACCATACAAAGCTATGTGGTATTTATTCCTTTTCTGACAGTCCATCAATGAAAGGTCTAGGATACCACATTCTTGCTATGAGGTTTGTAACGGGCACATTCAGCTCCCAATCTCAATCCCTTATTCTCCCTTTCCTTTCTCTTTATAAAGGTACCTCATTCTTCTTTTCTCTGCTATTTTTCTGCAAACTTTTGAGAGT
>NW_007731656.1:70892-72335 GCF_000696425.1 Galeopterus variegatus
CTCTTTATAAAGGTACCTCATTCTTCTTTTCTCTGCTATTTTTCTGCAAACTTTTGAGAGTATCTATCCAATACTCCTAGAAATCGAGTCATCCCTTCTTCCAGGAGTACATTTGTCTACCTCTGAGTTGTTCTGTGTAGAATAATGCCCAGGGGATGGTAGGACATCCAATGGTGGACTTGGGCACTTTCTTCTGGGGATGAGGACTGGACTTTACATAGGTAGTCAGAAGTGAGTTTAGGATCTTGATGCCTAGTTCCTCCTCTTAAATTCTCCTCACCAGTGGCCATTGCCTTTTACTGACCTTTTTCTTAGCCTTGCTAAGTCCACTCATAACCCTAAAATTCTTGTAGTTGGTAAGAATGCAATTCGTGTCTAAGCCAGGACAGTTGTTCTTCCAACAGTTTTCTCTGGCAGAAGCTGGAGGGAGGTCTCAGGGTCAAGAGGTATTTCATTCTTCCAGTCAAATTTTTTTGAAGTATATGAAATGTGCTCACTTTGCTATATATTTAGGCTCTAACTTTGGTAAGATAGGACAACCAGAATATTAGATACTTGGATAAAATAATCTTGGCTTGTTATAGAATTTCATTATGTGGCTTACATTTTAATGTCACCAGCTAGTCATAACCTTTTTCTTTCTTTCTCTTTTTCTCTCTTCCTTTATCAAGAGACAGTTTCAAAAAATATCAATATGTAAAACCTACACAGGCACATCTGGCAATAATATACTTTTATTAAGTACAGAATGATATTGAATTTAATTGTTAATTTGGGCCTAATATAGATTGTTTCTAAATGTGTTTTTTACCATCACTAGTTGATGATAAACTTATTATTTTATTCAATAAACACTATAAATTCTGTTGGTGACAATGTAAGTGCAAATAAATGGTCAGTACTATTATTTCAAAAGAGTTGGAGAGAAGAAAGTAACTTTTAGTTTTTTTCAAAAATTTCTCTGATTGTAAAAGTAATTTTGCTTATTTTAAAATATATAGTTCTAAAGAAAATGGAAAATAATATATAAGGTGCCACCCAAGTATTCCAGTATTTAAATATTATTATATATAATAATATATGAGGGTACTTCAAAAAGTTCATAGAATGATTCATATTATCTTTTAATTCCATTTTGTCCACAAACTTTTTGAAGTACCCTTATATGTGAAAATGGGGATATGGACTTTTCCCCCCATCTTAAACATTTTAAAGTGTTGGGCTCTGGTATGTTAAGTATATTTTCATTGCTGTGCAGCAGATCTCCAGAACTTGTTCATCTCACAAATTTGAAACTCTACACTCATTGAACAACTTTCTTTTCTCCTTCCCCAAGCCCTTTGTAACCATCATTCTACTTTTTGCTTCAGATATCTCATGCATGATAAATCATACAAAATTTATCTTTTTTTTTTTTTTTTTGTCTTTTTTCGTGACCGGCAA
>NW_007731656.1:72820-83956 GCF_000696425.1 Galeopterus variegatus
GCGGGGGCCCCCCCGCCGCGCCCCCAAGCGGTGCACTATCCAGTGCGCCACCGGGCTGGCCCACAAAATTTATCTTTTTATGACTAAATTATTTCACTTAGCAAAATGTTCTTAGGTTTCTCCATGTTGTGGCATGTATCAGAGTTTCATTTATTTTTAAGGCTGAGTAATATTCCATTGTGTGTGTGTATCACATATTGTTTATTTACTCATCTGTTGATGGACACTTGAGTTGCTTCCACTTCTTGGCTATTGTGAATAATGCTGCTATAGTCACGGTTGTGAAAATATTTCTTTGAGAACCTGTTTTTAATTCTTTTGAATGTGTAACCAGAAGCAGAATTACTTGATCATACGGTAGCTCTATTTATAATTTTTTGAGACATCTTCATACTGTTTTCCATAGCAGCTGCACCATTTTACAATCCCACCAATAGTGTACAAGGGTTTCAATTTCTCTATATTTTTGCCAGCACTTGCTTATTTTTGTTATTATTACCTGTGCTTTTGGTGCCATTGCCAAGTTCAATGTCATAAAGATTTTTCTTTATGCTTTCTTCTAGGAATTTTATAGTTTTAGGTCTTACGTGTATGATTTTGATTCATTTTAACTGAGTTTTTATATGCACTGTATGATAAGGGTCCAATTTCATTCATTTGCATGGAGATATCTAGTTTTTCCATCACCTTTTGTAGGAGAGACTGTTCTTTTCCCAGTGAGTGGTCTTGGCACCCTTATCAAATATCATTTAATCATATATCTGAGGGTTTATTCCTGAGCTCTTTTCTCAAAATTGTTCTGGCTGTTTTTTGGGGGTCCCTTGATATTTCGTATAAATTTTAGGATGAAATTTTTTTCAGTGAGATTTTACTATACATTTTGCTCCACAATTTTTTAAAATTAAAATATATACCAGAGGAGACTTCCTGTCAAGATGGCAGGGTAGAGGGTCCCCAGTGTCACTCTCTCCCACAAATCAACCAATTTACAACTATAAAAAAGCAACAACGGACAAGCTGGTGCTGCTGGAGCTCAGGGGAAGAGGAGGAGAGACCTATGGAGTTCATGAAGGCGGGAGAAGCCACGATGAGAGAAAGACAAAATGGCTCTGACTATTTCGAGCCCAGGCTGCTTCAAGGCTGGAGCTGGTGAGTGCTGGAGCTGTGCCTTTCGGGTAAAGTTGTTTGGAGGTGGCAGGGGAGTAGAGGGCCTTGGTGGCCCCAAGGCCAGCAAGACCACTAATGTGGTTCCTGCGGAGTGAGGACCCACAACAATTGTAAGAAGGGGCCACTCAGAGGCCAGTGAGTCATTGCAAGGGACCAGAGCATGGCCGTTTCCATGGGAAGTGTCTGCAGCACAGGGAACAGGAGAGACAGGCTGACTGGGGGAACACTGGGGCACAGCAAGGACAGCTGATCTGCCCCCCAATCAGCACAGGACGATTCAGAGACTGGTCAGGAATATAGAATTGCATGGGGTGCACTTTGATGGAAGGACTCAGGCCCAGACCAGTGTTTCTACACAGCCCAGGTTCACCGGATTTCACTAGACCTGGAAGTACCTATAAAATCAACCATTAAAACCCAAACTGCACAAAAAGCCTTCCCCAGGGAACCAGCAGCAAAGTAGCAATTTAGCTCAACCACACAGCTCAAGTACTGGTCCCCACAGGAAGTTCCCCCATTTTAGAAGTAAGCAAAGGACAACAAATTAGTTCCAGCACAGAGTGTAAGTGGAGGGACAACAAATACTCCAACACGGAACTGAAAAAAAAAAAGTACCCACAACCAGAGACAAAGTTTGATATTAACTGGTAAAGGTCTCATTTCACCAAAGAACACCTGTAACACCTAGAAGGGCTGGAAGTCCCCTGGGCTACCAAGCCAGGGAAGGGAGAGGGCTGGGGCCTCAGCCATGCCCTCCGATACCCACAACCAGTCCCGAGGGTGGGGGACAAGAACCTCAGACACACCCCCCTGACATGAACTACCACCCCAGCAATGATCACTGAACTGCTGCAGGACGTGCCCTTGGCTCTCCTGAGCTAGGGCAGTGGAGGGCCAAGGGCCTTGGTCACACCCCCCCAATACCTGCAACCAGCCTAGCAGTGACCACTGAGCTGCTGCAGGAAGTGGCCCAGACTTTCTTGAGTTGGGGTGCTGGGGGGCTGAGTACCTCAGCCATGTCCCCCAGCCCAATGACAACCAGTGAGCCACCACAGGAAGCACCCTGGGCTCTCCTGAGCTGGGGTGGTGAGGGGCTGGGGGGGTTGAGTGCCTTGACCATGGCCCCCCAATATCTGCAACCAGCCCAGTGATGACCACCGAGCTGCATCAAGAAGGGCCCCAGGATCCCAGGCTGGGGTGGTGTGGGGCGAGGGCTTTTGCCACACCCCCCTGTTATCTGCACCCAGCCCGCAATGACCAAGCCACTGCTGGAAGCTCCCTGGTCGTCTCTGTGGGAATGGGGGGGGGTGTGCCACAGGCATCAATCCCACCCCTCCTCCTTCCTCTTCCTTCCATCGTATTTCCTTCCCCTTTCCCTTCTCTTCCTCCCTCCCAACTGCTCCACAACAACATCCTAGAATGTAAAATAATATATTAATAAAATAAAAAAGCAATTAAAAAATAATAAAGAAAGCAACAAAATTAAAATAAAAAATGAATACATACTGAAGATAACTGTCCATCTCAGTATATCTATAAGAGGGACCTTCAAAAAGTTCATGGAAAGATTTGTGTTATCATTTATTTCCATTTTTCCCTGAACTTTTCAAGAGAAATATATTCTTTTGAATAATTACATTTTATTATGCTATATTTATGCATTATAATGAATTAGTCCCATGCTGATGTTCAATCAGAATTTTGTTATTCTAGTTATTACTTCACTGAGCATCCTTGTCCTTGAGGAGCAGTCTTACTAGAAGTGGAAATTTTGTTTTTATTTATTTATTTTTATTGTAACATAGTTGATTGTACATATCTGTGGGGTACAGAGTTGAATATCAATACTTGTGTGCAACGTGTGATGCTCAAATCCTAATTATTATATTCAATAATATACACTGTCATCACTGTTCATGGCCCTTTATCAATTCCTCCCTTCCTGTCCTACCCCTTTTTACTTCTGGTAACCTCAGTTCTCCTTTTGAAAGTTCAATGTATTATTGTGATTGTTGTATCTTTCTTTCTTTCTTTTATTTATATGTTTATTTTTTAGCTCCCACTTATGAGTGAGGACATACAGTATTTCTCTTTCTGTGCCTGGCTTATTTCAAGAAGTGGAAATTTTGGATTAAAGGGTAAACACTAGGATGTAAATTCCACAAGGGAAAGGATTTTGTTCTTTGCTATATTCCCAGGGCATTGAACAGTCCCTAATATGTATTATGTATGAGTTGCTTAATACATATTTATTTAATAATAAAAGATATATATATATATATATATATATACATGTATATTTAACATATGCTTATATATAAATACAAATACATTTTTAATTTTTATATATAAGTAAATTTATAAATTTATAAAATATATTTATTTTGGGGGAGCACTGGCTGATACGGGGATCCAAACCCTTGACCTTCGTTTTACTAACAGCATGCTGGAGCTAACTGAGCTAACCGGCCAGTTAACTCTTGAGCTGAGTCTCAAAAAAAAAAAAAAAAAGAAAAAAAAAAAGATATTTGCCAAACAAAGTATGACAGGTGCTGCTCATTGTCTGAACTAGTCCGTCTCCCCATCTATCTTAAAACTAGGGGTGGCTGTTTGGTATAGTCTGGCCAATGAGATACAAGTGGAAAGTTGCTGGGTGGGGTTTATGGGAAACTTTTGATTTCTTAATAAAAAGAGAGTTTTAGTGCTTCCTTGTTCTTCCTGCATGGAAAATGGATGTGATGCTTGAAGTTTCAATGACCATCTTGAGANGCGGGGGCCCCCCCGCCGCGCCCCCAAGCGGTGCACTATCCAGTGCGCCACCGGGCTGGCCCACAAAATTTATCTTTTTATGACTAAATTATTTCACTTAGCAAAATGTTCTTAGGTTTCTCCATGTTGTGGCATGTATCAGAGTTTCATTTATTTTTAAGGCTGAGTAATATTCCATTGTGTGTGTGTATCACATATTGTTTATTTACTCATCTGTTGATGGACACTTGAGTTGCTTCCACTTCTTGGCTATTGTGAATAATGCTGCTATAGTCACGGTTGTGAAAATATTTCTTTGAGAACCTGTTTTTAATTCTTTTGAATGTGTAACCAGAAGCAGAATTACTTGATCATACGGTAGCTCTATTTATAATTTTTTGAGACATCTTCATACTGTTTTCCATAGCAGCTGCACCATTTTACAATCCCACCAATAGTGTACAAGGGTTTCAATTTCTCTATATTTTTGCCAGCACTTGCTTATTTTTGTTATTATTACCTGTGCTTTTGGTGCCATTGCCAAGTTCAATGTCATAAAGATTTTTCTTTATGCTTTCTTCTAGGAATTTTATAGTTTTAGGTCTTACGTGTATGATTTTGATTCATTTTAACTGAGTTTTTATATGCACTGTATGATAAGGGTCCAATTTCATTCATTTGCATGGAGATATCTAGTTTTTCCATCACCTTTTGTAGGAGAGACTGTTCTTTTCCCAGTGAGTGGTCTTGGCACCCTTATCAAATATCATTTAATCATATATCTGAGGGTTTATTCCTGAGCTCTTTTCTCAAAATTGTTCTGGCTGTTTTTTGGGGGTCCCTTGATATTTCGTATAAATTTTAGGATGAAATTTTTTTTCAGTGAGATTTTACTATACATTTTGCTCCACAATTTTTTAAAATTAAAATATATACTAGAGGAGACTTCCTGTCAAGATGGCAGAGTAGAGGGTCCCCAGCGTCACTCTCTCCCACAAATCAACCAATTTACAACTATAAAAAAAAAGCAACAACGGACAAGCTGGTGCTGCTGGAGCTCAGGGGAAGAGGAGGAGAGACCTATGGAGTGCATGAAGGCGGGAGAAGCCACGATGAGACAAAGAAAGAACCGTTCTGACTGTTTCGAGCCCAGGCTGCTTCAAGGCTGGAGCTGGTGAGTGCTGGAGCTGTGCCCTTCGGGTAAAGTTGCTTGGAGGTGGCAGGGGAGTAGAGGGCCTTGGTGGCCCCAAGGCCAGCAAGACCACTAATGTGGTTCCTGCGGAGTGAGGACCCACAACAATTGTAAGAAGGGGCCACTCAGAGGCCGGTGAGTCATCGCAAGGGACCAGAGCATGGCCGTTTCCATGGGAAGTGTCTGCAGCACAGGGAACAGGAGAGACAGGCTGACTGGGGGAACACTGGGACACAGCAAGGACAGCTGATCTGCCCCCCAATCAGCACAGGATGACTCAGAGACTGGTCAGGAATATAGAATTGCATGGGGTGCACTTTGATGGAAGGACTCAGGCCCAGACCAGTGTTTCTACACAGCCCAGGTTCACCGGATTTCACTAGACCTGGAAGTACCTATAAAATCAACCATTAAAACCCAAACTGCACAAAAAGCCTTCCCCAGGGAACCAGCAGCAAAGTAGCAATTTAGCTCAACCACACAGCTCAAGTACTGGTCCCCACAGGAAGTTCCCCCATTTTAGAAGTAAGCAAAGGACAACAAATTAGTTCCAGCACAGAGTGTAAGTGGAGGGACAACAAATACTCCAACACGGAACTGAAAAAAAAAAAGTACCCACAACCAGAGACAAAGTTTGATATTAACTGGTAAAGGTCTCATTTCACCAAAGCACACCTATAACACCTAGAAGGGCTGGAAGTCCCCTGGGCTACCAAGCCAGGGAAGGGAGAGGGCTGGGGCCTCAGCCATGCCCTCCGATACCCACAACCAGTCCCGAGGGTGGGGGACAAGAACCTCAGACACACCCCCCTGACATGAACTACCACCCCAGCAATGATCACTGAACTGCTGCAGGACGTGCCCTTGGCTCTACTGAGCTAGGGCAGTGGAGGGCCAAGGGCCTTGGTCACACCCCCCAAATACCTGCAACCAGCCTAGCAGTGACCACTGAGCTGCTGCAGGAAGTGGCCCAGACTTTCTTGAGTTGGGGTGCTGGGGGGCTGAGTACCTCAGCCATGTCCCCCAGCCCAATGACAACCAGTGAGCCACCACAGGAAGCACCCTGGGCTCTCCTGAGCTGGGGTGGTGAGGGGCTGGGGGGGTTGAGTGCCTTGACCATGGCCCCCCAATATCTGCAACCAGCCCAGTGATGACCACCGAGCTGCATCAAGAAGGGCCCCAGGATCCCAGGCTGGGGTGGTGTGGGGCGAGGGCTTTTGCCACGCCTCCCTGTCATCTGCACCCAGCCCGCAATGACCACGCCACTGCTAGAAGCCCCCTGGTCTCCCCTGTGGGAATGGGGGGGGGTGCCACAGGCCTCAATCCCACCCCTCCTCCTTCCTCTTCCTTCCATTGCATTTCCTTCCCCTTTCCCCTCTCTTCCTCCCTCCCAACTGCTCCACAACAACATCCTAGAATGTAAAAAAAAATATTAATAAAATAAAAAAGCAATTAAAAAATAATAAAGAAAGCAACAAAATTAAAATAAAAAATAAATATATACTGGAGATAACTGTCCATTTCAGTATATCTATAAGAGGGACCTTCAAAAAGTTCATGGAAAGATTCGTGTTATCATTTATTTCCATTTTTCCCTGAACTTTTCAAGAGAAATATATTCTTTTGAATAATTACATTTTATTATGTTATATTTATGCATTATAATGAATTAGTCCCATGTCGATGTTCAATCAGAATTTTGTTATTCTAGTTATTACTTCACTGAGCATCCTTGTCCTTGAGGAGCAGTCTTACTAGAAGTGGAAATTTTGTTTTTATTTATTTATTTTTATTGTAACATAGTTGATTGTACATATCTGTGGGGTACAGAGTTGAATATCAATACTTGTGTGCAACATGTGATGCTCAAATCCTAATTATTATATTCAACAATATACACTGTCATCACTGTTCATGGCCCTTTACCAATTCCTCCCTTCCTGTCCCACCCCTTTCCCACTTCCGGTAACCTCAGTTCTCCTTTTGAAAGTTCAATGTATTATTGTGATTGTTGTATCTTTCTTTCTTTCTTTTATTTATATGTTTATTTTTTAGCTCCCACTTATGAGAGAGGACATACGGTATTTCTCTTTCTGTGCCTAGCTTATCTCAAGAAGTGGAAATTTTGGATTAAAGGGTAAACACTAGGATGTAAATTCCACAAGGGAAAGGATTTTGTTCTTTGCTTTGAACAGTCCCTAATATGTATTATGTATGAGTTGCTTAATACATATTTATTAAATAATAAAAGATATATATATATATGTGTATTTAACATATGCTTATATATAAATACAAATACATTTTTAATTTTTATATATAAGTAAATTTACAAATTTATAAAATATATTTATTTTGGGGGGGCACTGGCTGGTACGGGGATCCAAACCCTTGACCTTCATTTTACTAATAGCATGCTGTAGCTAACTGAGCTAACTGGCCATTTAACTCTTGAGCTGAGTCTCAAAAAAAAAAAAAGAAGATATTTGCCAAACAGAGTATGACAGGTGCTGCTCATTGTCTGAACTAGTCCGTCTCCCCATCTATCTTAAAACTAGGGGGTGCTGTTTGGTATAATCTGGCCAATGAGATACAAGTGGAAAATTGCTGGGTGGGGTTTATGGGAAACTTTTGATTTCTTAATAAAAAGGGTGAGTTTTAGGGCTCCCTTGTTCTTCCTGCATGGAAAATGGATGTGATGCTTGAAGTTTCAATGACCATCTTGAGATGGCAAAACTAACAAGCAGGAGGGTGAAGGTTCACAAATTAAGGAAGCCCAGAAGATAGAAAGGGCCTTGGTCCTTATCAGCACTATTGGGAAATTGCATCAACCTTGGAATACCAACCTACGGACTTTCCTATTTGTTTAAGTAACTGCTGGCTGTTTTTCTGTTATTTATTGCCAGAGGGATTCTAGCTAATACACAGGTAAGTGCTAAATATATTTGAGATAGGTCAGTGTGATCAACGGACATGAAGTTGTGAAACAACATGGGGTGTTAGGTAATCTGCAAGTACAGAAAGGATTTCAGCTTGGCTGGGGCTTAGGGATAAGACTAGAGAGAGCGTATCAGCACCTTGTGTGCCATAGGAAAGCATCTGGATTTCATTCTGTAGGGAACTGCATAGATAGGACTGAGTCAGGCATGGGAGAAACGTGATCACTCTGGTGAATATGGCACACCAGTGGAGTTGGGCGATGTAAGCGGCAGGGAGACCATTCAAGGGTCTATGTTCAGATAAGAGAAAAGAAGGGCCTAAAGTAAGGTTACAAAGCTGGGCATAGAGAAGAATATGATCTGAAGTATATTTGACATGACTTAATTACTACTTTAACATCGATAGGCATATTGGAGAGACACTTATATAACTGCATTTTATCACATCTAAGACACCATCGATATAAAGGACACCATTATCTAATGCACTACTTAAAGGAAAAAAGCCTATCTAATTAATGATTAATTAGATGTCTAGCTAATCATGATACACTATTTACTGTAAAACATATTTTGACTTCAGAGATGTAAGAAGATGTGCATTTTAGAACCAATTAGAACTGGTAATAGGTAATATAAATGTTAGGCATTGTGATAGGTACTTTACCTTGATTATTTCACTTAATGTACTCAGAACTTTATGAAATAGATGTGAATTTTTTTCTTTCCATTTTAGAGATGATGATAAATAGAGATTGACTCTAGGTTTGTCACTAGGGCAAATGCATGAATGGTCTTGTTATTAACAGATAAAGGGAAAGTAGGAGATAGAGTCTTAGGCATATTGAATTTGAGGTTCATTTAAGATATCCAAAGCTATTCAGTAAGGAGTTGGGTATAAAATTTAGAAGTTAAGTAAACGAGGGCTGGCTGGTAGCTCAGTTGGTTAGAATGTGGTGCTGATTACAGCAATGTCCAGGGTTCAATTCCTGCACCTACGAGCCACCAAAAAAAAAAAAAAAAAAAAAAAAAGGGAAAAAAAGATTGATAAATTGAGTCATGCATCCATTTAGTCAATATTTAAGAGCCTACAATAAACTAAGATCTGTATTAAATACAGGGGATATTGTGGTAAGTAAAGAAGTCAAGTGGAAAAGATGGATATTAGTTAGTACACAAATATTTTAATGCATTTTTTTGTAACAGACACTGTTTTGTGGTTAACAAAAACTGTATAAGTCCTGCTGTTTGGAGTTTACATTCTTGTGGAAGGATACAGACCAAAGTATATGAACAAATAAATAAATTGAGTAATTTTATATGATGATAAATGCTATGAAAGAAAGGATGTTTCTTTTCTTCCCTGAACATACAAGATATTACAAGTGCTTATAAGAGGGAGATTCATTCTAGGTTGTGTGTTCAGGAAAGACCTCTCTTAGGCTATGGCATTTAAGCTGAGAATTTATCCTTGCAAAAAGGGAGAGAGGAAGTTATACCCATTATAAGTAGAGGGAACCAGGTGCTAAGGTCCTCAGATGGAAACAAAGTTATAAAGAACAGAAGAGGCAAATGTGCTGACACTTCATCACCAAAGAGGGGAGTGGGATGAGGAAAAAGAACCAGAATGCAAATATCTGTCTGGGAGCTGTCATGTAAATGGTGTTAAAAGTTATAGGAACAGACGAGAAAAATGTAGAATGCAAAGAGCAAGCAGCATAAAACTAAATCCGGAGTAATCCCAACATTTAGAGATTTGATAGAAGAGGAAGAAATCCAGAAAGGGGTCTGTGAAGGAAGGGCCTGAGAAGAAAAGCAGAAAAGTGTTCTTTTGCAGAGAGCAAAAGTGGGAATTGTTCCAGGGAGGAGAGTAGATAGTTAAGTGGAACCCTGTTGGGAAGACTCCTGCTCTCGATGACATCCTTGGTGTAACTGAAAGGAAGTCTGCAGAACTCTTGCTTTTCCTGGTCAGATGTTGTCTGTGTCTCAACAACTGTCACGGCAGAATGGCACAGAGGGTGACAGAGCTCACGGTGTTTTCGGGGAGAACGCCACTGCCCATCTCTCCATCATTCTCTGCTTCAACTGCCTAAGACTCATGTCTAGGATGGAGGCTGTCATCTGACCTTCTTAAAAGAGCGTGCAACTAACGCCTGCGCACCTGCACACCTCTGTTTACTTCAGTTACCACACAGCCCCAAGACACTCGGGCATCTTTCTTTTTAAATTGTATTTTATTGTGATAAGGACTTTTAACACGGGATCTTCCACTTACCAATTTTTAAGTGTACAACATATTATTGTTGACTGTAGGTACAATGTTGTAGAGAAGATCACTAGAGCTTATTCACATTTCTGAACTCAAACTTCATGCTTGTCTCAGTTTGTTTTCCATTGCTATAACGGAATACCTGAGACGGAGTAATTTATAAAGGATAGTGGTTTATTTAGCTCACAGTTCTGGAGGCTGAGAAGTCCATGGTTGGGCGGCCACATCTGTCAAGGGCTGTATGCTGTGTCATAACATGGTGGAAAAACAAAAGGGCAAGCACACGCCTGTGAAAGAATCAAAATAGGAGGGGCAGTCTCATTTTATAACAACCCACTCTCACGGTGACTAATCTAGTCCCTCCAGAGCAAGAACTCACTCACTCTTTAGAGAATTAACCCAGGCCCTAGACAGTGGCATTAATTCTTCCTTTTTCAAGGCTGTATAATATTCCATTATATGTAATACCATATTTTCTTTATCCACTCATCTGCTGATGGACATTTAGGTTGCTTTCACATCCTGACTACTGCAAATAGAGCTGCAATGAACATGGGGGTACAGATATATCTTTGGGATTCTGATTTTTTTTACTATTTATTTTTATTTTTTATTTTTTAAAAAATTTTATTTTGTTGATATACAGTGTGGTTGATTATTGTGGCCCATTACTGAAACCTCCTTCCTTCCTCCCTCTCCCCCCTCCCACCCAACAATGTCCTTTCTGTTTGCTTGTCGTATCAACTTCAAGGAATTGTAATTGTTATGTCTTCTCCCCCTCCTGTTTTTTTTTTTTTTTGTGTATTTTTTTTTTTTTTTTT